>NC_087213.1:63908068-63962454 GCF_015104395.2 Macrobrachium nipponense | reverse complement strand
AAGGCCCGCCAAGAGGCGTCCTGGCGAGAGACCTTGCCAACATCTCAATGTTATGACGAACCGCGTTTTGCGTATGACGTTGAATATTTTCAAGGGACGTCCTCATGCGAGTCTCCATGGAGAGCCGCATGCTGCTCCTGAAGTGTGTGAACACTAAAGGACGACGTATGGCTTTCGTCTTCAAGACGGGCCTTAAAGACCTTCATACCTTCTTACAAAGACAGTGGCCGCCTGTGCGACAACTTGCGTCTTAGTAATGCAAAAGAACATCTCCAGAAACGCACTCAGCAAAGGAACGCCGAGCGTCCGAAAGACACCCTCGCAAGTTGCTTGCCGAGCGTCCTGGAGAATGTCTCTACTTATAGGACGTCGAGCACCTCCAAAAGCTTCCTCACGTCTAAATTGCCCTTCTTATGCCGAACCAGAGACATAAGTTGTTTGACTGTGCAAAGCAGCTTGCCGGACGTCAAACTTATCAGCTTGTTTTTTCGAAGTAAAGCGAACGTTACATAACGTATACGGAGCGCCATGAGGAGAGGAGACGAATTACTGAGTTGCTCCTCCAAAGGTGGAATCTAGAATGTCCTTGATTACCAAATTCTTTTGGAATGCTAGCGAGGTTTGAAACAGCTCTAACTTCATGAGCGTTCACTCGCAGGAGGCTCAAATCACTCTTCTGGCAAGATGAATGAGCCTCCTTAATAATGTATAAACGAGCGTTCACTCGCAGGAGGCTCAAATCACTCTTCTGGCAAGATGAATGAGCCTCCTTAATATGTCCCTTAGGAAAAGAGCCAGTGCATTCTTCTAAAAGGGTAAATGTGGTCTCTTTACTCTTTCATCTCTCGTGACGAGAGAGAGGACGTGAAGCGTCCTCTTCTCTAAAGCTTCTTTAGGGGGCGCAAGTCCTTCCGAGAACTCCAACCCCTGTGTGGGGAGGACGCCTCGGAGGACGAGAAGCAATCCTTCAAGATTCGTGCACGTGCTCGATCTTCGGCAGCCTGGGAAGCGACAACAGGACCTGCCGAAAGGAAGCCAGATCAGCATGAAAAACCCGTAACCCTCCTTCGGCTTTTGACATGCCCTCCTCCCTCTCCCCTGGTTTCCTGGGAGTCCGACAGAGGTCTAGGCCTAGAGGCGTTATGGGGCCGATCTGAACGTTCCCTCCTAACGAGAGAGAGGACGTGAAGCGTCCTCTTCTCTAAAGCTTCTTAGAGGGCGCGAGTCCTTCCGAGAGCTCCAACCCTTGCGCTTCGGGGAGACGCCTCGGAGGACGAGAAGCAATCCTTCAAGATTCGTGCACGTGCACGATCTTTAGCAGCCTGGGAAGCGTCAACAGGTTCTGCCGAAGGACGCCAGATCGGTGGGGAGCCCCCGTAACCCTCTTGTGGCTTTCGACATGCCCTCTCCCTGAGTCCTGGGAGTCCGACAGAGGTCCAGGCCTAGAGGCATTATGGGGCCGATCTGACGCCCCTCCACAACACAAGGGGCACTACACTTCACACACTGATTGGAGAGCGAGCACTTTAGTCTAAGATTACTTGATGTAATCCTCTAGCAGACACTTCTTCTAGGCCCGTAAGCCATACCACAGGGTTAGGCAAAATGTTATTGTTATAATACAATTAAGTTTGTTCATACTTACCTGGCAGATATATATATAGCTGTATTCTCCGAAGTCCGACAGAATTTCAAAACTCGCGGCACACGCAGTGGGCGGCCAGGTGGTAGTACCCATTCCCGCCGCTGGAGGCGGATATCAGGAACCCATTCCATTTTCTATTCATATTTTATCAGTGCCACTGTCTCCTGAGGGGAGGTGGGTGGGCACTTAATTATATATATCTGCCAGGTAAGTATGAACAAAACTTAATTGTATTATAACAATAACATTTTGTTCATGAAACTTACTTGGCAGATATATATATAGCTGAATCCCACCTTCGGATGGTGGGAAGAGACAGAATAGGATTTGTAGGAAACTTAAATTAAGTAGATGATATACACCTTGGTTCCTCACCTGTTAGCAAAAGTAGACTCTGTGATTACTGTCACTTCAGCCTGCTTGTGCTTAATCAGAGTTGCCAGCCAGGTGGAGACCTGTAGTGCTGGTGCGCTCTGGATGCTCTGTCAACGGGGGACGTGACCTCAATGTGACAAGAGCATAGAGCCATACAAATGAGGGCAACGAAGCAACTGACCACACCATGACCAACTATCCAAGACCCCTGAACACTAAGCTAAGAGATGGGAGGTCTTCACCAAAAGCCTCACCACAACAAAAAAACACAACAACCAAAACCTAACCTAAACCTAACTAAAGGATAGGGAGAGAGCTACCTTCAGCCCCCAAGACTGTGTCTGCAGAAACGTATGGCCCAAGAGAACAACAGTCCTCGTATATCGTTCTCACATCTCTCAAGTAGTGTGAGGCGAATACTGAATTGCTCCTCCAAAAGGTGGCGTCAAGGATGTCCTTGATCGACATGTTCCTTTGGAAGGCAAGCGAGGTTGCGACAGCTCTGACCTCGTGAGCTTTCACTCGCAAGAGGCTCAAATCGATCTGTGTGGAAGACGAATGAGCCTCTTTAATGACGTCCCACAGAAAGAACGCCAAAGCGTTCTTGGATAATGGTATATCGGGTCGTTTGACCGAACACCAGAGATTATGCTGAGGGGGGGACCTCGTACTTCTTTAGTCCTTGTGGACATAAAAACTTTAGAGCCCTGACAGGGCACAGGACTCTCTCAGGTTCTTGGCCCACAAGGCTTGTCATACCCTTGATTTCAAAGCTCCTTGGCCAAGGGTTCGACGGGTTTTCATTCTTTGCTAAGAAAGTGGGACTCAAAGAGCAGACAGCATTGTCCCCTTTGAAGCCCACTCTCTTACAATGGCCTGAATTTCGCTAACTCTCTTCGTCGCCAGAGCAGTTAGGAAAGAGCCTTCTTAGTCAAGTTCCTAAGAGACGCTTCATGTAGAGTTCGGAAAGGACTCGACATTAAAAGTCTAAGGACTAAATCCAAGTTCCAAGAAGGAGGCCTCGCCTGAGGTATCTTGGATGTCTCAAATGATCTCAGGAGATCATGAAGATCCCTGTTATCAGACAGGTTAAGTCCTCTGTGTCGAAGACTGCCGACAGCATACTCCTATATCCCTTGATGGTCGGGACAGCCAGCTTCTGTACATTTCTTAAAAATAGCAGGAAATCGGCTATCTGGCTCACAGAGGTAGTGGAAGAGGAAATTCCCTCCTTTCTACACCATGCCCTGAAGGAAGCCCACTTCGACTGGTAAACAGCTCTCGAGGACGTTCTCCTAGCATTGGCGATCGCCTTTGCAGCTGCTCTAGAAAACCTCTCGCTCTGGCCAGCTTTTTCGATAGTCTGAACGCAGTCAGACCCAGAGCGGAGAGGTTTCGGTGATATCTTGCGAAGTGGGGCTGTCTGAGTAGATCTTTCCTCCAGGGCAAGGTCCTCGAAAGTCTATGATGAATGACATTACCTCCGTGAACCATTCTTTCGCGGGCCACATCGGGGCGATCAGGGTCAACCTCGTCCCTCCGATGCCGCGAACTTCCTTAGTACTTCCCCCATGATCTTGAATGGCAGGAAGGCATACAAGTCTAGGTTCGTTCCAGTCCCAGAGCAGAGCGTCTATCGCGACTGCTCCCGGATCCAGCACAGGGGAGCAATAAAGAGGCAACTCTTTGTTCTCGACGTCGCAAATAGGTCGACTAACGGACACCCCCACAGTCTCCAGAGCTCTCGACAGACGTCCTGGTGCAACGTCCATTCCGTCGGCAGGATCTGATCTTGTCGGCTGAGAAGGTCTGCTCTGACGTTCTGGACTCCTGCGATAAATCTCGTCAAGATCCTTATCCGTCTCGCATCTGCCCACAGCAGAATCTCCCTCGCTAAATAAAACAGAGGACGGGAGTGTGTACCTCCCTGCTTCTTTAGGTACGCCAGGGCTGTGGTGTTGTCCGAGTTGACTTGGACTACTTTCTCTGCAACCTTTTGTTGGAAGAACTGAAGCGCCAGAAAAACCGCCGCTAGTTCCTTTACATTGATGTGCCAGGACACCTGTTCCCCCCTCCAGGTGCCTGACACTTCCTCCCCTCCCAGTGTTGCTCCCCATCCCGACACCGAGGCGTCGGAAAACAACACTAGGTCTGGGCTCAGAAGCTTTAGGGACAACCCCTCTCGCAAACTTCCGAGGATCTAACCACATCTTAGATGGTTCTTCACCGATTTGGTGATGAAAAGGGTCGCATTCAGATCCTCTCTGACTCTCCATTCGTCTGCTAAGAAAACTGGAGAGGTCTGAGGTGTAGTCTTCCCAGGGAAACAAAACTTTTCCAGCGAGGAAATGGTCCCAGCAGACTCATCCATTCCCTCGCCGAGCAAGCTTCCTTCCCCAGGAAGGCCGAAACTCTCTCTAAGCCTTGGCAGCTGTCGTTCCTGGACGGAAAACGCTCGAAAAGCCACTGAATCCATCTGAATCCCCAGATACACGATGGACTGTGTTGGGGTCAGATGCGACTTTTCGAGGTTGACCAGAAGTCCCAGGACTTCGCCAAGGCCAACGTGAAGTGAAGGTCCTTCAGACACCTTTCTTCTGACGATGCTCTGATAAGCCAATCGTCAGATACAGGACACTCTTATTTCCTGCAGAATGTAACCATCTCGCTACGTTTTTCATGAGCATGGTAAATACCATCGGAGCCGTGCTTAAACCAAAACAAAGGGCTCGGAATTGCCAAACTTTGTCCCTTAGCATAAACCTCAGAAACTTTCTTGAAAGAGGGTGGATAGGCACGTGAAAGTATGCGTCCTGTAGGTCCAAGGACACCATCCAGTCGCCCGGTCTTAAGGCTCCTAGAACCGACTGAGGTGTTTCCATCTTGAATTTTTTCTTTTCTACGAAAAGATTCAGGCTGCTTACGTCCAAGACTGGACGCCACCCCCGCCACCCCGACTGACTTGCTTTTGGTACCAGGAAAATTCTGTTGTAGTATCCTGGTGACCCCAGGTCTAAGACCTGCTCCACCGCTCTTTTCATGATCATTTGATCCAAAAGATCTAAAAGAACCTGCTGTTTCTCCCCTTGATACGACGGGAAAGATCTCTGGGAGTCGTAGAAAGAGAGGAGGGTCCACAAAGGGGATCTTGTACCCCTGTTCCACTATCTTGAGGGACCACGCATCTGTATCTCTCTCTCTCCACGCACCCGCAAAGAACTTTAGCCTGGCTCCGACAGGCATCTGAAGGACTTTCTTCTCACTTAGAGATTTAGGTTTGAAGGAACCTCTACCTCTTGCAAGTCCTCTCCTCGAGGAGCAGCTCTCGAGGGAGGGGGGAGCGCTACGAAAGGGTTTAACCTTCCTAGGAGGTCGTCCAGACGACGACGTGATAGGGACTGCGGGACGTCTAGAAGACTGGGCCAAGAGATCCTGGGTAGCCTTCTCTTGTAGGCTCACTGCCAGGTCCCTTACCATAGCCTGGGGGAAGAGATGGCTCGAAAGAGGTGCAAAGAGAAGCTCTGCTTTCTGCGATGCAGAAACAGACCTCGCTGTAAAATTGCATAAGAGCGCTCTCTTCTTGAGGAAAGCAGTGCCGAAATGAGACACTAACTCTTCCGAACCATCCCTGACGGCCTTGTCCATGCATGACAACACATTGGACAGCTCCCCCAGACTCAAAGAATCAGGACTCCTAGATTGAAGATCCAGGACTCCTAGGCACCAGTCTAGGAAGTTAAAGACTTCCAGAGTCTTTAACAGACCTTTCATGTGATGGTCGATCTCCGTTGGTGTCCATCAGGAAATCTACGGACGATAAAAGGGATCTCTTCTGGGCGTCTACCAGACTAGCAAAGTCCCCTTGGGAAGAAGACGGGATCTTAACTCGTACTTCAGATTTGGTCTCATACCAAATGCCGCCTTTCCCACTGAGTCTTGAAGAGGAAGGGCGAAAGTCGACTTGCCCTGATCCTTCCGACGTTCCATCCAGTCCTGCAATTTCTTGAATGCTCTCTTAGTGGACAAGGAAGTCTTCATCTCCACCACTTCCGACGTTGCCTCACTTCGAAGACGAAAACTGAGAGGGAGGAGATAGGAGCTGCAGGCTGGAACTTCTCACCAAACAAAGAACGTAAAAGACGAACCAGCACCTTGTAGTCGGCGGAAAAAAACGACTTTTTTGAAACTGACGGCTGTTCTTCCTCCACTGAGTCCGCCGGACTACTATGTTCTCCTCCTCCCGAAGAGGCAAAGGAGATTGAACCTCTGAGAGGGCGTGCGCCCAACGTGGGTCTAGCCTTCAACAAAGGCCTTCGAGGAAGACTAACATCAGCCTCTTCAAAGCGACCGACCTTCTGTCGATCTTTAGAGCTCGACCACGAATAGCGTCCTGACCGCGCTGCGCGTCAAGAGAGGATACTCTAGTCTCTCTCGAGGAGCGTCCTTTACGTTTGACGCTCAAGCGTCCAGCTTTCGCTTTCAAAGCGTCCTTCTGAGCGCTCTCGAAAGCCTTCTCCACAGGCAAAGCGTCAAGCAAAGCATCCCGACGAGCGTCTTCAAAAGCGCCCTGCCGAGCGTCTTCAAAAGCGTCCTCCAAGGCGTCCTGTCGAGCGTCCTCAAAGGCGTCCTGATGTGCGGCGGAGACAGAGACGAACGAGGAGACGAGAAGGAGACTGCCTCGTCCTCTTGACAGGCAGTCTAGCGTCCTTCCTTCGCTTAGGCTCAACTGCTGCTGGGCGAGTCTTCCGAGCCATTAAGGTCGACAAATTGGTCTTGAAGCGACGCAAGAATACTCTTCGTAGTGAAGAACCGAGAGGAGGTGAAGGGCTGCGCCTGCGAGAAGACGAGGGGCGGGGGGACGCCTCCTTCCTTCTCAAAGGAACAGCAACCTGCCTCTCCGAGGCGCGGGAGAGAAATCGCTTCTCAGACGGTCGTCCTCGGACGACGTCCTACCTCTCTTCTGTGGAGGAAACGCGTCATACGACGCAGGCGAAGACCGCAACGAGAGCGGAGAGAGGGGACGTAAAGCGTCCTCCCTAGGAAAGTCCCTCCTTTTCAACGGACGCGAGTCACTCCGAGCGCTCCACCCCTTGCGCGGGAGGGCGCCTCGGAGGACGAAAAACAGTCCTTCCCCTAAGGATGCGAGCCTGAGCACGCTCCTTGGCAGCCTGGGAAGCAGCAACAGGTCCTGCCGAAGGGACGCCAGATCGGTGGGGAGCCCCCGTAACCCCTCTTGCGGCTTTCGACATGCCCACTCCCCTGAGGTCTGGGAGTCCGACAGAGGTCTAGACCTAGAGGCATTATGGGGCCGATCTGACGCCCCCTCCACAACACTAGGGGCACGATCACACACTTTACTCGAGCGTTTTCAAGGGCCAACACTTTGGACTCTAGAGTGCGTAATGACTCTAGAATCAAGGAGAAAGGGCATTACCTTCTCCAGACACAGAACTAGGGCCCTCAGGCAACACAGGATTAGTGAAGCAAATTCTACTGGTGTTAAAATAGGCGAAATGTTACTTCCCTTACCTTTCGTAGAACCGCTCTTAGAGGAAGACCTCCTGATCCTATCGCGCTCCAACTTACGGCCGATAGGATTCATACACCTTCCATTCATCCTCAGTCAAAAACTTTTGCATTCAATGCAACGATCAACCATTTCAAACAAACATGCCCCCCCCCTACACCCCATACTACTGTGTGGGGGTCTACGATGCTTTCGGTAGCCTCACCTTGCAATCACTCCTCACACACACTCTGAAGCTCACTGAACTTGATCCCGACATCACGTTCATAGAAAAGCCAATCCAAAATCCAAAAACAGTCACTATCGCGTATGCCAATCCAACCAATCCAGAGTCAAAACCAAAGTCAATCCAGATACTTATAAAGAGTCAAAATCCAAAAATCCCTGGGCGTGGTCTGTAAACAGGTGTTTACCGACCGGCGAACAGAAAAAAATATGAATAGAAAATGGGAATGGTTCCTGATATCCGCCTCCCAGCGGCGGGAATGGGTACTACCACCTGGCCGCCCACTGCGTGTGCCGCGAGTTTTGAAATTCTGTCGGACTTCGGAGAATACAGCTATATATATATCTGCCAAGTAAGTTTCATGAACAAAATGATATTGTTATTTTACAATAAAGTTTTGTACATACTTACCTGGCAGACATATACTTAGCTTACGTCTCTGACGTCACGACAGAATTCAAAACAAAACTCGCTGGCTAACGCGACAGGTAGGTCAGGTGATCTACCTTACCCGCCGCTTGGGAGGCGGGTGTAAGAACCATCATACCTTTCTTGCCAGATTTTTTCTCTCTTATACCTGTCTCCTGAGGGGAGGCTGGGCGGGCCCCCATCAATCGTATATGTCTGCCAGGTAAGTATGTACAAAACTTTATTGTAAATAACTATCATTTTGTACATGAACTTTCCTGTCAGACATATACTTAGCTGATTGACACCTTGGTGGAGGGTTACAAGACAGAAAATAACAAAAGAAAAGGGTAAAACAACACCTGTTGTAGGATAAACATAACCTTGGGTTCTTACCTGTTTAGGCTGAAAGACTTCATAGATACTGTCTATTAGTCTGCATAGCCATAAGAGCTACAGCGAGGGCGTGACCTACAGCTGAAAAAGACTCTTTGGGTCTACTAATGGACTTGATATCCGCTTACTTAGTAGAATCCAAGTCGGATCATGTCAATGGGTTCGCCCTCTTCTATGACAGAACCTGTCCACTACCAACGCAGGGAGCTTCAAACCAAATCCGATCACCTAACCAAACTAATGTTATTAGCATTACGAAACGAAAAAAGATGCCTACCTGCATCATTTTTCATACAACCATATGAACTCAATTACCAAAAAAAAAAAACAAGGGGAAAAAACTACTAAGGATATGTTCCAGCTCCCTGCCCCAGCACCGAATCCGCCGATACGTACGGGCCTAACGCGAAGCACTCGTCATACGTAATACTGACGTCTTTTAGGTAGTGTGGTTGGCGAATACTGAATTACATCTCCAGAATGTAGTTTTCATCAGATTCTGAAGAGACATATTCTTCTTAAAGGCCAAGGAAGTTGCTATTGCTCTCACTCATGAGCCTTGACTTTTTAAGAGCTTGAAATGTTCTTCATCACAAGATCTATGTGCTTCTTTCACAACACTTCTAATGAAGAAAGACAGCGCATTTTTCGACAATGGTCTGCTGGGGTCCTTTACAGAGCACCATAGTCTGTCCTCAATGCCCTTAAGGGTTTTCTTCTTCTGAAGGTAGTATTTTAAACTCCTAACAGGGCAAAGCGTTCTTTCAGGTTCCTCCCCTACTAGGGCAGACAAACCACGAACCTCAAAGCTCCTTGGCCAAGGATTTGAGGGGTTCTCATTTTTTGCTAAAAACGAAGGAAGGAAGGAACAAACCACGGAATCTCCTTTGAAACCTACCCTTCCTTCTAGGGCATGAATCTCACTAAGCCCTTTTAGCAGATGCTAAAGCCATGAGAAAGAGAGCTTTCCTCGTGAGATCTTTGAAGGAGGCTAAATGTGGTGGTTCAAACCTAGCGGACCTCAGGAAGCGAAGAACCACATCCAGATTCCAACTTGGAACTTCGTTCGAAGTTTTCTTGGAAGATTCAAAGATCTTATAGGTCATGAAGATCTTTGTCATTCGAAAGATCTAAATTCCTATGTCTGAACACCGCAGCCAGCATGCTACGGTATCCTTTGATAGTAGATACTGCCAAACCGCATTTTTCTCTGAGGAAAACTAGGAAATCTGCTATCTGAGTCACAGAGGTACTGGAAGAGGAAAACTTCTTGTTCCTGCACCAACGGCGAAAGACCGTCCCACTTCGACTGGTAGACTTTAAGGGTCGAAGGTCTTCTAGCTGAGGCGATAGCCTTAGCAGCTTTTGTCGAAAACCCCTTCGCTCTGACAAGACTTTTGACAGTCGAAAGCCAGTCAGATTGAGAGCGGGGAGGTTTCTGTGATACCTGTCGAAGTGGGGTTGTTTGAGCAAATCTTGTCTTTGTGGAAGTGCTCTTGGAAAGTCCACCAACCATTCCAGTACCTCTGTGAACCAATCTTGGGCGGGCCAGAACGGAGCTACTAGCGTCATTCTTGTCCTCTCCGAGATAGCAAATTTCTTGAGGGTTTGTCCTAGTACTTTGAAGGGGGGAAAGGCGTAGACGTCTAACCCTGTCCAATCTAGGAGAAACGCATCCACTGAAACTGCTCCTGGGTCTGAGATCGGGGAGCAATAAAGTTCGATTCTTGCGTTCTTTGCTGTTGCAAAGAGATCGATGTGAGGTCTGCCCCATCTTCTCCACAGGTCTTGGCATACTTCTGAGTGGAGGGTCCACTCGGAAGGCAGGAGTTGATTCTTCCTGCTCAGGAGATCGGCCCTGACGTTCCTTTCTCCCTGTACGAATCTGGTGAGAAGACTGATTTTCCTCGTTTGAGACCACAGCAGAAGATCCCTTGCTGTTTCGTACAGGGAGAAGGAGTGCGTCCCCCCCTGTTTCTTGATGTACGCCAAGGCTGTTGTGTTGTCCGAATTGACCTGCACTACTGCATTCCGGACGTGGGGTTTTGGCGAAGGCTTTCAATGCCATCCAGACTGCCATCAACTCTTCTTGTTGATGTGCCAGGACACCTGATCCCCCTTCCAGGTGCCTGACACTTCTCTTGTCCCGAGTGTCGCTCCCCAACCTGCCTCCGATGCGTCGGAAAACAACACATGGCTGGGGTTCGGCATGTAGAGAGACATTCCTTCCACAAATCGAAGTGGGTCGTTCCACCACCGAAGGTCTCTCTTGATTCCTCTTGAGATCTTGAAGGAGAACTCCAGATCTAGGGAGAGACGCCTCCAGTTCTGGTATAGGAAGAACTGTAGAGGCCTGAGATGCAACCTTCCTAGAGAAACGAATTGCTCCAGCGAGGAGAGTGTCCCCAGCAGACTCATCCACTCCCTCGTTGTGCATGTATCTTTCTCTAGGAAGGTCGTTATTTTCTCGTAGCAACGAGCTATCCTCTCTGGCGACGGAAAGCCCGAAAAGCCAGAGAAGCTATCCGAATCCCCAGATAGATCCTCTCATTGGACTGGGGATTAAATTGAGACTTCTGGAAGTTCACCAGAAGTCCCAGCGAACTTGCCAATGTAAGGGTCTTTTGAAGGTCCTCCAGACATCTTTCTTGAGACTCTGCTCTGATTAGGCCAGTCGTCGAGATAAAGCGACACCCTCACTCCCTCCAAATGTAGCCACTGCGCCACGTTCTTCATTAACCCCGTGAAAACTTGGGTGCAGTTGATAGGCCGAAGCACAAGGCCTTGAATTGGAAGATGTTTCCTCCCATCATGAATCGTAGATACTTCCGTGAAGAAGGATGGATCGGCACATGAAAGTAAGCGTCCTGAAGGTCTATAGGACACCATTCCAGTCCCCTGGACGAAGAGCCGCTAACACTGATGAAGTTGTCTCCATGGCGAACTTCCTCTTTTCCACAAAGACGTTCAGGGCGCTTACATCCAACACCGGTCTCCATCCTCCTGAGTTCTTCGGAACTAGGAACAGTCTGTTGTAAAAGCCCGCAGAGCGGGGATCTTTCACTAGTTCTATAGCCTCCTTCTCTAGCATGAGATCTACTGCTAGAGAAAGGGTTTGATTCATGATGGGGTCCTTGTACTTGGCTACCAACTCCCTCGGAGTTGTCGTCAATGGTGGTCTTGACGAGAAGGGAATGAGGTATCCTTTTCTGACAATCGATAGGGACCAATTGTCCGCCCCTTTGTGGGCCCAGACGTCGGCAAATTTCAGTAGTCTGGCACCCACTGATGTCTGGAGTCCTTGACCGCTATTTCTTCCCTCTGACTGACTTCGAGAAGGTTTTACCTCTCTTAAAAGATCTAGTCCCTCTGGTTGCAGAACCTCTGACAGCGGGTCCTCCTCGAAAGGGCTCCTGTCTCAGAGGAGTCTCTTTCTTGGTCTTGGGTTGGAAGACAGAGCGAGGTTTCCTGGCCGCCTGGGCTAACATGTCCTGAGTAGCCTTAGCTGAAAGGGCACTCGATACATCTTGGATAATTTTCTGGGGAACAGAAGAGGAGAGAGTTGAGCATACAAGAGCGATGCCCTTTGTGCATGAGACACTGCCTTCGTGAGAAACGAACAGTAGACCGACCTTTTCTTAAAGCACTCCAGCTCCAAACAGTGAGGAGACTTCACTCGATCCGTCTCTCACTGCTTTATCCATGCAAGTGAGTACACAGTTAAGATCTTCAGGAGACAGAGCATCTGGGGTCTTTGGTCTTATTAGCCCAGCACACCTAAAGACCAATCAAGGAAGTTGAAACTTCCAGGACTCGGAACATTCCCTTCAGTAAGTGGTCAAGTTCGTTCATTCCCCACGTAGTCTTGGCGGCGGACAAACGAGGGCGGGCGGAACGACCCGAGCAGCATCCACTAATGAAGAGAAGTCCGAGTCCGCAGACGAAGGGAGAGCGAGGCCTAAAGGTTCTCCCGATTCGTACCAGAATCCAATCTGACGGTCAGTTTAGACGGAGGGAAAGAAAAAACCGTCTTCCCTTTCTCTTCCTTCGAAAGGAGCCATTCTCCAAAACCTCTCAGCGCCTTCTTCATGGAAACAGTAGGTTTCATCCTAACACAAGACGAAACCTTCGACGTCTTCGAAGTGGAGAATAACGAAAGAGGAGAAGGGGGAGCCACAGGAGAAAGAATATCTCCAAACTCTTGCAGGAGTAACTCTGTAAGTTTCTTATAGGAGGAAACTGAGGCGTCTTTTGTTCCTTCTTCTTCTGAGGGGTCCTGTTCCTCCTGAGCCGAAGAGCCTTCCTGATCCTTAGAGGCGCGACTATTCTTAAAGGAGTCTCTAGAGGCAGATAGACGTATACGTCTTGGAGACAATGCTTCAGGCAAGTGTCTACTTGCAACATCCTTCTTGTCTGGAGGAGTGCGTTTCCCAGATCCTTGAAGCCTAATAGGAGTCAGGCGGCAGTCAGGTGCCAGAGCGCCTGTATGAAGAAGAAATTCTATCAGGCTCTTGGCGCCTATCCAAAGGAGAGCGGACTACCAGGCGAACTGCGCCTGTCATACGAAAAGCCAGCCTACCAGGCTCTTGGCGCCTGAACCGAGGCAAGAGAATCTCTGGCGACGAGCGCCTACTAGGTGAGCGCCTACCAGGGGAGAAGCGCCTGCTAGGCTCTCGGCGCCTGACTCGAGGCGAGTAAAAGTCAGGAGAAGAGCGCCTGCCAGGCGAAACGCGCCTAACAAGCTCTTGACGCCTGTCCAGCGAAAAGCGCCTGTCCGATTTAGGGCGCTTGTCAGCCGGAGAGTGGAGGCGAGACGAGGAGCGGCTACGAGGTGAGTAGTGCCTACTAGGCTCTTGGCGCCCGTCAAGGGGAGCGATCCTGTCTCGAGAAGAGCGTCTGTAGGGTGAGGATCTCCTACGCGCAGTTTGCTCCTTGTCTGAAGGAGAAACTTGTCTGTCAGGCGAATGTCGCTTATACGCAGATTTGATCTTGTCCGAAGCAGAGAGCCTCCTGCGAGAATCCGAACGAACAGTTGAGCGCGCCTCTTCCGTCGAAAAGCGAGAGTCAGGAGAGGGGAGCTTGGACTTCTTTACAGGAAGCGAGACGTCCTTCCTGCGCCGAGAAGACCCGTAAAGAGAGCCAGCCAGAGCCGAAATCTGCGCCTGAAGGTTAGCCAACACCCTTGCAGGAGAACTCACCAACTCGTGAACAGGAGAAGAGGCTCGATCTCCGCTAAGTGAACGATACTCCTGAGATCTCTTTCGCTTCTTCGCTTCCACCTCAGGCTCTTCCGAAAAAACTTCAGGGCTGGAAGGGCGGGCGCAGGAGCATTCCAGGCTCTCTTCGAAGGGCGCGAGGCTTCCGAAGAGCTCCATCCTCTTTTAGGAGAAGGCGAAGGCGACGACGAGAAGCACTGGCGCAAAATTTCTCTCTTGGAGTTGATCCAAGGTAGCCTGGGAACGATCAACAGGAACTACCGAGGGGACGCCTGACCGTTGGGGATGCTCCCTAACCTTCCTGCGGCTTTCGACTTTCCTCCTCCACTGGGACTGGGAGTCTGGAAGAGGTCTAGGCCTGGAAGCATTAGGGCGCCGATCAGACGCACCCTCCACTGCACTGGGTTCACTGCACAAATCACTATTGGAATCACTCTTACCTTCTAGTTGCTTGATTTTCCTCTCCATACTGCGAATGGTGGCTTTCATTGAAGCCACTTCCGAAGGCGTATCTTCGGCTTCGGTGCAGGGAGCAGGAGCTGAACAAAACTGACAAAGGAGCACTTCTAAAATAGGATTATCTACATCCAACTCGCTAATACGAGATCTACTACTGCTCCTGGAAGAAGCTTTCCTAACTTTATCCTTTTCAAGCTTCCTCAAGTAGGAAGACAAAGACTTCCATTCATCCTCATTCAGCTTTTCACATTCATTACAAGGGTTATTAAAGGTGCATTCATTCCCTCTACACTTCAAACATACCGTGTGAGGGTCTACCGAAGCTTTCGGTAGCCTCACCTTACAATCAGTCATACAACAAACTCTAAACATAGCAGTTTTCTTAGTATCAACATCAGACATCATGAATCCAAGAAAAATCCAAAGAAAAGTCCAATAACTGTCCACAAATCGCGAAAGCCAGGCCAAAAGATCGGGTACTTCACCAAAAGTCCGTAGAAACAATCCAGGGCGAAAACGAGAAAAGAATCCAACTGTCAAGAGGTACCGACAACGGGTGTGGTCGACACCGACGACAGAAAAAATCTGGCAAGAAAGGTATGATGGTTCTTACACCCGCCTCCCAGCGGCGGGTAAGGTAGATCACCTGACCTACCTGTCGCGTTAGCCGCGAGTTTTGAATTCTGTCGTGACGTCAGAGACGTAAGCTAAGTATATGTCTGACAGGAAAGTTCATGTACAAAAATAAAATCTACAGGAGGTTAGAAGGTTCATTATTTCTAACTTCTGTTTACTGTGGAGGAAAACTCCTGATTCTAACACGCTCTAAAATGCGTACATGAATCCTACTTCTTCCGTAAGTCACACATTACACTAATTACATTGAACTTATGCAAAGAAAACATGTAAACGTCATATATACTAAGCGAGTGTCTACCGAAAGTTCCGGTAGCCTCACCCTACCCCATGCAGACAACAAAGTCTGAAACTAGGCTAACTAGCTTCAGACATCAAATGCAATGAAAAAATTTACGATAGCGTATGCCTAGCCACAAATCCAAGTCAATAATTGAAAGAATAATTAGGATACTTAAGCGGCTAATGAAGTTTCAAAATCCTAGGCGGAGGTCTGTAAACAGTTGTTTACCGACCGGCGACAGAAAAAATATGAATAGAAAATGGGAATAGTTCCTGATATCCGCCTCCCAGCGGCGGGAATGGGTACTACCACCTGGCCGCCCACTGCGTGTGCCGCGAATTTTGAAATTCTGTCGGACTTCGGAGAATACAGCTATATATATATCTGTCAGGTAAGTTTCATGAACAAAACTCAACTTTAACTATAAAAGTATTGTTCATTTCCACCACTGATGTTTTCAGAGTAACTAACTGCCAGTCTCTTACTCAACAGCATGGAAGGAAAAGTATACATAAATATAAATATGAAAAAAACTAGTCATAATAATGTTATTAAAAATGCAGAATGGTAGACAAGTGTTGCTTGAAGAAAAACCGGAACAGAAACCACTAGTACGTACTATGATTTTTATGTCTTGTACTTTTGAAAATGAAAACAGACCAAGAACTACTAATATCACAGTTTTTTAAGTTCTGAAGTAATTCAGAAATGGAAATTGGCTATAGCAAAAATTGCTTAAATTGCCACTTGGACCCCAGTTCACAGATAGTTCAAACAAGTGCTTTGGTCTTGATTTCTATTTTTGGCAATACAAACTTGTCCTAAAAGACATTTCAACAGGGATATATCCTGACCTAAACTATCCTAAGCATGCCTACCTGGATCCCACCCAAGGTAAGGATGGTCTGTATTACTGTTCAGGATAATTTTATCTTCACTGTGATGGAAGCCAAGGCCAATACACATTTTTCAATTATCTGCCTGTGACCCACACCCTCAGCGATGGGCTAGCCAAGTCATCTAATGTGCATAAAAAGAACAGGGAGTAAAGTAGTACTTATCTACTCTTCACATTAATGTTGAACTTGGGAAAATTTTAGATCATGCCAAAAAAAAGTGTATTCTATACTGAATAACTGACTAAGCAATGCTATTTTTTGGAGGCTGAAGACATTTTGCCATTCAATGTTTTTTGATTGGAGGACAGCATCAACAGATATAAATATAACATGCCATTCTACACACTATACCCATATTCTGGACTTTTAGCCTAACCAAAACTGTTACCTAACTATCAGCACACTTTAATAGGACAGCCTAGATCAAGCAAGCATGATTTTCTGGTGCATGCAATCATCTACTCATTCAAAAAGTCAACAGTGACCTTTCAAGAGGGTCAGGTGAACTTACGGAGATATTTGAAAATATTGTAGCGGAACTGAGGAACTTAGGAGTATTTATTGATAATAAAATATCAATGAAAAATCATATAATATTGCATATTGTAAAAACCTGTAACTATCATATTAGAAACATTACATTCATCAGAATAAATTTAAACAAAAATACTCTGAAAACAGCAATTTGTAACCAAAAACTTTCATGGCTGGACTACTGCAACGTTATATACTACCAATGGTCTTTCTAACTACCTACCAAGAAAATTGCAAGGAGTACAGATTAATATAAGTACTATTATGTTACCAGTACAGAATAACCCTGGCACTAATCGAACTACATTGGCTCCCAATATAAGCAAGAATAGAATACAAAATACTTTTTAGTCTTTGAAGCACTTAAATAGAGGGAACCAACATATCTAAGAAACTACTTAAGTTTCTTTAGACCTGAAATGAATATTGGGGTAGTTTGCACTTTCAGGGGCCCGGCCGTGTAACAACCAAAACAAAACCTGATTGCTCAGCACAAGTAAGTAGTTCGACCTCAACCCTGCACAACCCGACCCAACCCGACTGGACCCAACTGGACCTGACCTGATCCTACCCGACCACGTGTGCCCTTATTCTCATTCTAGCGCTGAATTCGAACTGTAGCATGGCGTTTTCCCATCACGTTGAATTTGCCACGGCAAATCCGGTCATGCATCTAGATTTGGGGAAATTGTGTAGTGGTGAGAGTGAATTGCTTGTGTTTCTCATGAAAAGTGGCCAGAATTCTCCGACAATTCTGATTTCGAGTAATTCTCCGACAATTCCGTGTTTTTTAAATTTTTTTTGCCAGAACATAAAAGCTTACCAAGAATCATTAAAAATGTAGATAAGGTGCGCAGAGCCGTTCCACCACACAGAAACTAATTCACAAATTTCCAAAATGGGGCCACGAAAACTGTTTTCTGTTTTCGTCTAGCCACCCACTTGCTTGTATTCTTCCACTTTCTAGTCCAAGTAATTCTCTGACAATGCCGATTTCAAGTAAGGTACGTGGGTTTTTTTGTTGTCGATGCCATTTTTTCTTGCCAGAACATACGAGCTTGCCAAGAATCGTTAAAAATGTGGATAAGGCGCGCAGCGCTGTTCCACCACACCGAAACTAATTCACGAATTTCCAAAATAGGGCTACGAAAACAGGGTTTTCTGTTTTCATCTAGTAGCCGCCATCTTGCTTGTATTCTTACGCTTTCTAATCTGAGCTCACCGCCATCTATCGGTGGGTTTTGACTAGAAAAGTGGTCGAAGGCAGACGCCCCGAATATTGTGAATATTGTGCAAGTGAAGCATATAGGCTATATTTGAACCTAGAACAAATTGTAAGTCAGGTGTGAAAGCATTTGAACATTACGCACCAAGACTATACTACAAAACACCACCTGATGTGAAGATCATACAAGAAGAAAGCAAATTTAAAAAAGAACTACCTAAAGGCTTCTATATTCAGCAGGAGCTATGATACTGATAAGAAAACACTAGGTAAGAGACAATTATAAATTATGAGAGGAAACTTACTAGGGCCAGCCAAGAGGGAATCATCCCTGTGGAGGGCTGTACATAATACCAAACAAATGAAAATTTCATCGTAAGTTGTCTTCACATTCTACATGGAAAAGCTCCAAGGACATCTTATTCTGATCAATGTGTTATTCAATTTAGGCTACGTGTTGGCGAGAAATGTGTTTATCTAGGCTACTCTAGTGGTAGAATTAAGTTGGATATAATTAACGTGGCTAACTTAGTATGAATAAATAACTTAATCAAGGCCATGAATTCTCTTGTTCCTTATTCTACTTGAAAATTATTCGATTAGCCTAACCTTGAATGGCCTATTGTTCCCTGAGACTAGCTTAACATGGACTTACTGGGTTGATCGTGTGTGACCTGCAGCTTAGTGGAAACATCAAATTTCAAATATAACTAATCAGAATACGTCCCTCATTCAAAATCATCCTTAAAAAATCATAAGAACGGATGAATAATATAAAATCTAACGTGACCCCCAAACCTTACCTTTTGTGAAGGTGCCTCCCCCAATGGTTTGTTTACGTTCGCGCCGCTGTCGTCTGCTCCTGTACGTCAGTTATGGTAATTATCATCAATGATTATGGGCTCTACATCTATTAGATTAAATTAATGACATTTACCTTTCAAAAAATGTAATATATAAGTAAATTTGTAATTATTCATCATAAATTGAATTAATAAAAAGATTTATTGACACTTGATGCTATTTTTTGGTCAAATTATCGAGTAGTATTGACTATACTGTCATCATAGATATATAGCCTTTAGTATAAAGATAATGATCCAAACATAAGAGGGAACACCTTCTTGGTTTCGAAACCTTTTACGGCGAACTCTCGACTCTATTTCTAAGGGATCGGATTTCTGTAGTGTTTTGACCACCAAGTACCCACATTTGACTCTTGCCACCAATATCTCACAGTTTTTACCGTTGCATTTGGTTTTATTTAGCCTGTATGCCAGGAACGCAAGTTTTATGAAAGCAGTTAACGGTTTTTACGTCGTATCGGTTGCTTTACGCACCACAAACTAGCACAGTGACAGTAGTACAGGCTCGTAGGCTCTAGCGGTGCTAGGCCTAGAACATTGAATTCGAACTTTTTTTAGACCCCTTGACATAAAATTAGGCCTAATTTCATCACTTGGGTTTACCGCTAAGACCATCGAGGAATAAAGCGAGTGCGTTTATCTACTCTCCTACCAGGTATGTTCAGTGCAGAGCTAATGTCAAGTAGCTTCAGCTAATGTAGGCCTAGGTTAGGCAGAGCGGTTCGATGCGGCCTACGCTAGGCCTCCAGTAGGCCCAGGTATTATCGACCGGTTTACCTTAAGCCTATTCTATGCCTGTCCTTGTAGTTTCAGCCACTGTAGTACAACTGTAGAAAAGAGTAGACTTTGCTAAGCTAGGCCTCCCTAGCTGATAGGCCTGAATCCTAACCTCTCATGAAAGGGTTGTACTATAGGTAGGCCTAGGCTGTTGAAGAATTTGGACTCCTACCTAAGCTAGTTGGAAATGACTTATGATTAAGGTAGGGTTTGCTATTCTATGCATGTTTAACCTGCTGAATGTAGTGTAGTTTTTAGTTGTTTTAGGGTAGCCTAGACTACTAGTTAGCCTACTAGCTATGAAACAATGTAAGCTTATAGGCTAAAACCTATTTAGCCCTGGTTGACAGATTAGACCTAGGCAGAGCAATTTCAGAATGACGGGATAAGGTTCTGTTGGCGAAAAATAAAAAAAAATACAAAGTCCTAAAGTATAAAGTTTTTGCGTCCTGTGGTTGAAATTACATTAGCACCTACCCTAAAAGTTTCAGGGTCCTTGGACCTTGTCCCCTCATTTTACATTCTTGACATTCCTATATCCTACTTTTTTATTATACTAGGTTGATTGGTTTAAACTCCAAAATGGTTATAGTACTAACAGGTAATATATTTTACATCGTTCAGTTGAATTTGTGGAAATTGTTGTAGGAACCTTGTCCCTTCGTTCTACGTACTTGATGGTAACGCATAAACATAGCTCGAAGGATTTAAGATTCTATTCGAAAAGCGTCATGAGGTGAATATCGTACATGCATGATTGGACAGATGATATATAAAAGCATGAACTACAGTGGATAACAGATGACAAAATATAATAGGACACGTGATTCAGCACTACACATGAGCAACTGTACAGTGACATCATAAATTACACGAATCGTTGTGGACTGGGAGACCTGTTGCAGCAATCATAAGGCAGAGCAAAAATTGAACATGATGTCATATTGTAAACAATGGAAGAATATTCAAAACACAAAGTAACCCATATCCAAGTTATTACCGTACTCATTATCAAGGAATTTTGCATCGAGGGAGAAAATCTCATATTCTAGGAAAAACTCATGAGATTATGCTTTAATATTCTAGGAAAAATTCATGAGATTATGCTTTAATATTCTAGGAAAAATTCATGAGATTATGCTTTAATATTCTTTGTTAATGCCATACGTATTTTGAAATGAAGCCAAGGTGTGCAAACAAATTTCAAGTAGTGTATAAGAGTTATGTGACTTATTAAGCAAGATTATTGTATTTTGTAAATTCTGTTATGTCTGGCTGGACAAAAGGCTTAGTCCCAGTCTATTCGACAACTTTAAGATTTAGAAAATAAAATCATCTTTAGTTGGCAATTTTTTTTTTTAACCAGAACCAACTTTCACTAGAAAATTAGTCTTATTTCTGATTTAGTGTAAACCCCTCAACATACTCTTCCCTGTCCTAATGGAACCTTCAGACTCACATACAGTTGTGATACAAATCATACTCTTTAAATGTTATATCTTTTTAAAAGGTAAAAAGTACTTGTAGAAATACATAGTTGAAATTCATGTTCTCTCATTCTGGTCATAACTTGTTGATGCCCAGCTATTTGAAGTTCCTAGGAACATGAATGATTGGGCAAATGCTCATTTTTCTATTGTGAAGTGATAATCTTATCTGGACCTAGGCCTACTTGGTAGCAGAACTATATTTTTTTTTACAGCAAGAAGCTGTATTGTATAGAGAAACACAATTAGTTTCATTAGAATTTTTCACTTAGTACTATTTTAAGAAAATGCTAACCAAAACAGTTTCAGCTGTTTTGATTAATGCATTAATTCATTCAACAGTTTTTGTTAATATAATAATTGTTTTAATCGTGCTGGTACTATGCTATGTATTTTTACAGTAATCAGTTAGTTTTCCTCATGTCAATATACTGTATATGGTTGGGATTGTTAACAGATATTGATTATTTAAAAAATGAAAAGATTAAGATTACCTGTAAATACTTATGAACCATCAGAATATTATAGTTTACTCATTTCCAACTCAGTTCTGTTGTTCATACCACTAAATTAGCTTACATAACCATTTTGAAATATAAAGTATTATACATATATTATGATATTTACTCCAAATATGTGGGCTTGCCATTCCCTTTTGTTATTTTTCGTGCTTGATAAGGCATAAGCCTTATGTTATATAATATGGTTTCTGTAGTTAAGGTGATGCAGGCTGCAATGGCGGTACTAGGTGCTATAATGTATAACCACAGTACTGTACTTATAAAAACAATATTGATATATATTTGAAGGAACTTCTAACTTTTTTTCATGATACATACAGCTAAATGTACTTTTGTTTAAGGGAGTCATTTTCGTTATCATTCCATCCAGAATCACTGCAGTATTTGGTGTGTAAGTAGTAAGGGTTCCATTTTATGATTTTCAGTTACTTATTTTATCATGACTTTATTGAAGTTGGATAGGCTGTGGTTTATTTGTCATGGAAATTTTTGTGGATGTGAGTAGCATCATGTCCAACAGGAAATTGAATTATAGTAAGTTACCACTTGGCAGATTAAATAAACTTCCTTCTTTTATTAAACAAAAGTCAGTATGTTTTATTGTAGTGTCTTACCGAACAATTATAGAGCCGTGATTTCCACGAGCGGCAGGATACTAAATTCAAATTTAGCGTGTCGGCGTCGCCAACACTGGTGGTGATGACGTCATCTCCCTCCACTCGCGGGAGAACCAGGTACAACTGCCCAGGTGAATCCAATTCTTTTCCTGCCGGCGTCCGGTGAACATCGGTGGTCGGTGCGGTTGGATGACTTTGCTTCGCTTTTTTTTCTTGTGGAATTGATCTTCGGAATTGGTGAAGTACTCTTTTTTGGCGTTGTTGTTATTTTGCTTTTTATTTAGGCGTTGCCATGTCGGATTCTAGTCCGTCGGGAGTTAGGTTTTGCATCTCAGGATGTAAAACTAGATTATCCAAGTTAGAATATGATTCTCACACTAAATGTGTTAAGTGTAGGGGACAGGTTTGTTCAGCAGATCGAACATGTAACGAGTGTAGTGATTGGACTGATTCTCAATGGAAGTTTTTTAGTTCATACTCGGAGAAATTAGCTAAAGACAGAATTAGAAAAGCAGCGCTTAGGGAAAGTAGACTTAGCTCCGCTTCGTCTTGCGATGCTTCTGTTCCTTCTGTTTCTCCTCAAATTGTTATCTCCTTTAACTACACCTCCTATTCCTCCTACTAATCCCGCTTCTCCGGCTTCCCGTGTAGTTTCTTCCGACAACATTGCCAGTCTGGAATCGAGGTTAGATCAGAAATTTTCGGTACTAGCGAATACGGTTTTGCAACTTGGTAATTCAGTTAAGAGGTTTTTGGAGAAAGCGGCTTCAGGAAGAGTGTAGTTGAGGGTGCGTCTGTCTGTCCTGACACGTCTCCTAGACAAAGGTCACTGTCCAGCTCCCCCGCACCGGGGAGAAGACATACCGGAAGTCCAAGGGAGTCGATCGGGATTTGCCCACAGACAGGCGCCTCTCTTGTTGAGCCTGTTGCGCCTCAACAGGGCTCGGTTAAGCGTTGGAAAGGTGTTGCGGTCAGACGCCTTTCGAATGATTCAAGCGATTCGTCTCCGGTCGCGCGGCGCTCTTGGCGAGATTCGACCCGTTTCGCGTCCCTTAAAGAGGCGTTCAGGCGCCGATTCTTCGCCTCCTCCAGTCAAGCGGTATAAGGAGCCTGAGAGTAGGGTTGCGCCTCGGCCGTTAGCGGCTTGTTCGTCGCCTCAATCTGTGCCTTTTTCGGCTCCATCTACTAGTAGAGATTGTGGTTTTAGCGCTGTAGCTAGCAGTTCTAAGGGTGTTTCTTTAGGCGCTTTTTTGTCTGTTACGCCTGATGCGCCTGTTTCGCCTCGAATTTCGGCAGCTCCGAGCGAGGCGCAAGTAGTTTTTCCGCCTCCTGCTGAACATTTAGGCTCTTCCAAGCCTACGTTAACTGTTTTTGATTCGTCTCTTGGCGCCTTTGCGCAAGCAGTTAGAGATGTAACCAACTGGATGAATGAGTCCAAGGGTGGTTCGAAACCTTCAGATCCGTTGTAGTTCCGTCTACTTCTTCGGCGGTATCGGAGAATGAAGAAGAAGTAGAGGAGGAGGATTCACATCACCTCTCGTGTTATTCACGTCTCCTTAGATTTCTTCTGGTATCTTATCCAGATTATTTTGAGAAAGCGGCTCCGCGCTCCCCAACTTCGACTTTTTTGATGAGGAGGAAAACTTCAGACCCTCTCCTCCCAAAACTTGTTCTATCTAAAGCGGTTAGACATTCGCTGAAAGAGACGGAGAAATGGATGTCTATGAAAAGAGACTTAGGGAAGGCTCTTTTTGCTTACCCTCCCTCTAAGTTGCTTCGTAAGAGGTATAGGTTTTATGTAACTGGGGAAGCTCCTTCTCTGGGAGTTTCTGCCTCCTCCCAGGGAGACTTCTCCAGTTTAATCGACTCCTCTAGAAGATCTGCTTTCGCCGCAGCGAAAGTTTTCTTTACAGCGCCTGAGTTGGACCACGTTGTAAAGAATCAATTTAAACTTTGGAAGTCTTTAGCTTCCTTGATTGGACTATTGGCGCTTTAGCGGCCAAGATCGAAGACTGTCCTTCTCTTTCTCAGGAGTTAGCGGAGGATTGGATTGGTGTTCTGTCCTGTGCGGACAAATCCATTAGGGATGGATGTGATGAGTTAGCTTCGCTCATCGCCTTTGGTACCCTTAAGAAAAGGCAACTTTGGTGCTCCTTTGCTTCTAAAAGGGTTACGTCCCAACAGAAGTCGGCTCTCTTGTTTGCTCCTTTTGTGAAAGATAACCTCTTTCCAGACGATGTAGTGTTGTCAATTTCGTCTGCGCTAGATAAGAAATCTACTTCGGATTTACTGGCACAGTCTACTAAGAGACCTAAAGCTCCTGTGGAGACTGTTCCTTCGGTTTCTCCTCTGGCCCAAGCGCCTTTTCGAGGGAGAAAACCCAAGCGCTTCTTTCGGCCGAAATCGAATTTGCGACCTCAGTCTAAGGCCTCGGCCAAGGTTAACAAACCTTCCAAATGAAAGCTCGGTTCTTCATGCACCAGTGGGAGCCAGGCTGGCTCTGTTTTGGGAGGAATGGGAAAACAGAGGAGCAGAAGCCTGGGTAGTGCAAGTACTCAAGTTCGGCTATCGTATTCCTCTCGTTTCACCTCCCTCGCTCTCACCTGTGCCAATTCCATTCCAGGCATACTCTCCGGGCTCAGACAAATTTCTGGCGCTAGCCGCAGAAGTGGAAGCGCTTGTTCTCAAAGAAGCGATAGAACAGATAGAAGGGGATTTTCCTCCAGGCTTTTACAATCGCCTTTTTGTAGTTCCCAAGTCATCAGGGGGCTGGAGGCCGGTTTTGGATGTGAGCGCCTGAACTTGCATGTCCAGAAAACAAAATTTCATATGGAGACCACTCGGTCGGTTCTGGAGTCCCATCAGACAGGGGGATTGGATGGTCTCTCTGGACATGCAAGACGCTTATTTTCACATTCCGATACATCGCGAATCTCGGAAGTACCTGAGGTTCATGTTCGAAGGCAAGGTGTTTCAGTTTCGGGCGCTTTGCTTCGGACTAGCGACCGCTCCTCAAATTTTCACCAGGGTTCTATCCCCGATAGGAAGCTGGCTACACATATTAGGAGTAAGAATCTCCCTCTATCTGGACGATTGGCTTCTCCGGTCGGAATCAGTGAGTCGTGCATGAAGGACCTTGGAACAACTCTGGATCTTGCCAGAAAGTTAGGAATTCTAGTCAACAAACAGAAGTCCCAGTTGGTTCCATCTCAGAGCATCCTTTATTTGGGGATGATTCTGAATGCTCAAGTTTTTCGGGCTTTTCTGTCCCCGAAGAGGGTTCAAGGCTGTCTGGAGACAGTTCAGGAGTTCTTGGACAAAAAGGTAAGTTCTGCCAATCAGTGGATGAGGCTCCTGGGCAAATTGACGTCAGTGGAGAAATTTGTGACGTTGGGAAAGACTGCACATGAGACCTCTGCAGTTTTTCCTGAGAGCCTCTTGGTGCAGGAAGACACAACAGACTCGATTACCTTTCCTGTCACAGATCAAATAAAAGAGGACCTAAGGTGGTGGCTCTCTCGAGCAAGGTTGGAAGAAGGGTTAGATTTACGACCCATCCTCCCGAACCTACAGTTCTTTTCCGACGCATCGGACACAGGTTGGGGAGCCCTACTGGGAAATCAACGGACTTCAGGAGCTTGGTCGGAGAAGGAGAAGAAGTTCCACATAAATGTAAAAGGAACTGTTAGCAATTTTCTTGGGGCTCAGACAGTTCGGAGCTTAGTAGAAGGTCGAGTAGTGGCAGTGCATTCCGACAACTCCACGGCTCTCTCGTACGTGCGGAAACAGGGGGGACTCAGTCTTTCTCTCTGTACGAAGTAGCCAAGGATCTCCTCCTGTGGTCAAACGAAGCGAAGTTCAGCTAGTCCCGAGATTTGTTCCGGGAAAGATGAACGTCCTGGCGGACGAGTTAAGTCGTCAACAGCAAGTGTTACCTCTGGAGTGGACTTTGGACAACAAGATTTGTCAGAAACTTTGCGCCTTTGGGGACGACCGTCAATAGACCTGTTCGCGACATCAAGGAACAACCGTCTTCCTCTCTTTTGTTCTCCAGTCCCAGATCCTCTAGCTTGGTCGGTGGACGCAATGCTGTTGGATTGGTCGGGTCTGGAAGCTTATGCATTCCCTCCGTTCGGTCTAATAAGAGAGGTGCTGAACAAGTTCATGTCGCACAGCAATGTAACGCTAACGTTAATCGCTCCCTTTTGGCCCAGGAAGGAGTGGTTCCCGGACCTTCTCCAGTTGTTAGTAGACTTCCCCAGACTTCTTCCTCCAGAGAAGTGGCTTCTCAAACAACCTCACTTCAAGAGGTTCCACCAAAACTTGTCCGCTCCTACTCTGACAGGGTTCAGACTGTCCGGAATCTTGTCAGAGCGAAAGGATTTTCAAGAAGAGCTGCAGAAGCTATCGCTCGTTGTAGGAGAGAGTCTTCTAACAAACTCTATCAAGGGAAGTGGAGAATCTTCAGAGAGTGGTGTAGAAGTGCTAAAGTCTCTACTTCTGCGACCTCTTTAACAGAAATAGCAGATTTTCTGCTATTTCTTAGGAACTCTAAGAAACTGGCTCCTTCGACGATCAGAGGATATAGAGCCATGCTCTCTTCGGTTTTTCGACATCGAGGTTTGGATATTTCCTCCAATTCAGATCTGTCGGACCTCATTAGGTCTTTCGAAACCACTAAGCTCCCGCAAGATACAGTGGCTTGGAACTTAGATGTGGTGCTTAAGTTCCTCATGGGGCCACCGTTTGAGCCTTTGAAGTCGGCTTCACTCAGGAACTTGACTAAGAAGGCACTCTTTCTTATTGCACTAGCTTCTGCTAAGCGTGTCAGCGAATTGCACGCTATAGACAAAAGAGTCGGTTTCTCTCAAGGCAATGCTGTATTTTCGGTATCTTTGACCTTTCTAGCCAAAAATGAGAATCCTTCTAATCCTTGGCCGAGGAGTTTTGTGGTAAGGAACTTATCTGATTTGGTTGGACATGAGGAGGAAGAAAGGCTCTTATGTCCAGTCAGGGCTATTAGCAGTATCTGTTTGCCACTAAGGGTATTAGAGGACAATCGTCTAAGCTCTGGACCTCGGTTCAAAATCCCTCTCGTCCTCTTTCTAAGAATGCTATATTCGTTCTTTATTAGAGAGCTTATCAGGGAAGCTCACTCGCAGTCCGAGAACGACAATCTTTCCGTTTCTGAGAGTTAAAGCTCACGAGGTTAGAGCAGTGGCAACTTCTTTAGCTTCAGAAAGAATTTTATCTTTAGCTTCGATTCTTCAGAGCACGTTCTGGAGATCGAATTCGGTTTTTGCGAGTCATTATCTCAAAGAGATAGAAACGGTTTTCGAGAATTGTAAAACGTTAGGTCCGGTGGCGGTTTCTGGCATGGTGTTGGGAGAAACGGCACAGGGGTCGTCACCTCTATGCTAACTTTTCACCTTGAATAGGTTGTCGAGTTCAAGGGAAGCTGGGGGTACTGAGTACCTGGGATACTCACCAGTCTGTTAGGTCAGATTTTAC
This sequence comes from Macrobrachium nipponense, assembly GCF_015104395.2. Classification (NCBI taxonomy): domain Eukaryota; kingdom Metazoa; phylum Arthropoda; class Malacostraca; order Decapoda; family Palaemonidae; genus Macrobrachium; species Macrobrachium nipponense. The sequence continues at coordinate 63,934,846 of NC_087213.1, read as the reverse complement.
AATGGTTGGGTGGGTATATAGTTTTTAAATCTGGTGTTGGTGACAAATGTTTTGTATGATGGAATTTCTGGTCTTAGCCCAGGGCAAGGGCAATCTTTGTTGTTACTATCCTCCGTCAGTCAGCCTTGACTCGCTTGAACTACGGAAGGATTCCACTCCTGTAGAGGCTAACTTTGGTCAAATTCCAATTCCTCTACAATAGTAAGAAGAGCACCGACCAGAGGCAGTAACAGTCTGCTGTAGCTCTCTTACAAGGTAAGGTACAACAGACACCTTGAGTGTTTACTGGTATTGCAATAAATGTAACCATTTAAAAATACTAGTGGTCCACTGAATCCCACCTTCCCATAAATGTGTAATCAGCTCTATAATTGTTCGGTAAGACACTACAATAAAAATGAAATTTTCATTATTAAAATGAAGTTTTATTGTATACTTACCGAACAATTATGATTATACCCACCCTCCTCCCCTTAGGTGGACGGACGGGCAGAAAGAATTGGATTCACCTGGGCAGTTGTACCTGGTTCTCCCGCGAGTGGAGGGAGATGACGTCATCACCACCAGTGTTGGCGACGCCGACGCGCTAAATTTGAATTTAGTATCCTGCCGCTCGTGGAAATCACGGCTCTATAATTGTTCGGTAAGTATACAATAAAACTTCATTTTAATAATGAAAATTTCATTTTTTCTAGGCAGCCCCAGAAGTTTTGCAGTTGCCTATGACACCTTAATATTTTTAACATTTGAAGTTGAGAAATCATTTCTGATATTTTAAGGCAATTGTCTCACATTATTTGAATGTATGAGGACTAGATCTGGTTATCAGTTTGAGAGAAAGCAATTTTTTATCTGCTAACTCAAAGTGATAATCTATTACAATGTTTCAATGAATATTTAGGTTTAGGATAATTAAAATTTGAACTCATCTCTAAAGGGACTTTGAGCTCTAAGCTCTAATTTCTAATTTATGTTTTCATACAATCAACTTACCTGTCAGATATATACATAGCTAAGACTCCGTCGTCCCCGACAGAAATTCAAATTTCGCGCCACTCGCTACAGGTAGGTCAGGTGATCTACCGGCCTGCCCTGGGTGGCAGGACTAGGAACCATCCCCGTTTTCTATCATATTTTCTCTGTCGCCGGTGGTATCAACATTGTTGCTATTACCTCCTGACTTAGATTCATATTTCATCCTTTGATCATCGTTTTTCGGCTTTTTGGTGACGTATCTGGATCGTGTTTTGGCATTCGCTACTGTGGACTGTTTTTGGAATAACTCTTTTGGATTTTTCTCAGTATGTCTGATTCAAATGTGAGTGTGAGAATGTGTGTGAATGTAGGCTGCAGGGTGAGGATACCGAAAGCTTCGGTTGATCCTCACACTGTATGCCGTAAATGTAGGGGGGTTCAGTGTTCTGCTATTAATACTTGTAAGGAATGCGAGGGATTGAATGCAGAAGAGTGGAAGACTTTGACTTCTTATTTGAAGAAGTTAGAGAGGGATAGAGTTAGACGGCTGAAAGGTGTGAGTTCAAGGCCTATTGAGCCTTTCACGGATAATTCTAATCCTACTGATGTAGATTCTCCCTATGTATCTCATTCTCAGAGTGCTTTTTCGGATTCGGCATCGGAAATCGCCAATCTGAAAGCTACAATTAGAGACATGAAGTCCAAGATGGCTGACTTCAAAGGTAAGGCTAGTGAAAGTGAGCATTTCAGTGAAGTGAGTTCTCCCCCCAGTGTTGTGGAGGGGGCGTTTGATCGTCCCTGCGACGCTCCCAGGCCTAGACCTCTTCCAAGCTCCCATGCCCAGAGGAAGTCGAAAGCCTTAAGGAGGTCGTGGGGAATCCCAAACAACGGTCAGACGTCCCTTCAGCTAGCTCTGCTTCGTGGCAGGCGGCTCAAGGGCGCTATAGAAAAAGCGTCCTTCGCGAGTGTTTCTCGTCCTCTCTCCCTCTCCTCACCTAAACGAGGGTGGAAGGAGTCGAACTTGTCGAGACCGCTGAAGCGTCATATGAAGCCTGACATAGATTCGAGCCCAGAGCGCTTCTCAGATGACGCTCCGTCTTCTATTAAGAAAGCGAAGGTGGCGTCAGCGTCACCTGACGTGTACGCGGAAGTACCCTTTCATTCTTCTCCCCCGAGTGATGACGAAAGGCGTCATGCACTGGACGTGGGAGAAGCGTCAAGAAAGATAATTATGGCAGTTCAAGAACAACTGTCATCTCTAGTGGGTGTTTTAGCGCCCCGTCGGAAGGACGTGACGCTTCCAATTAAGAAGTCTCGTCCTCTCTCACCTGCTCAACGAGAAGCGTCAGACAGACGTGAAGCTGCTAAAACGTCTTGCAGAAGCTTCGAGTTCGAGAGATAGAACCGGGGGGCTTACGAGAGTTTCGTAACGCCAGAGAGACGTAAGACGTCTTTTTAGACTTGAAGCGGTTCGATTGAAAGCGGATCTTAGACGTGACGCTCCGTCCAATATTGTGACGCCAAGTAGGACGCCTTTGGAGAGCGGAGCGTCTTCCAGGCGCGAAGCGTCATCAAGACGTCAGCAAGAGACGTCATCCAGGACGCTTGGCGAACGGGAAGCGTCATACAAGCGGGAAGCGTCTTCTAAAGTTCTAGAGAAGCCGGAGCTTGTGACGCCTTCCAGTCTATTAGAGCGGGAAAGAGGAAGGATTATCATTCCCTTAGCCCCTCTCCTATTAGGAGTTGTCTCCTCCAGAAGAGGAACGTTCGGAAAGGAGAACGGAGGCTCATGTAGATCCCGAGTTGGAGGAAAACTCGGATGATGAATATCATGGAAGAGAGGGTCTGTCTAACTATAAGGTTTTGACTACCCTGCTTCTTGAGGAGTATGGAGACGAGTTGACTCCTGCCGCTCCTCCTTCTCCGCGCTCGCTCTTTTCCAGTGCTAAGACGAAGAAGCCTTCGTCTTTTCTCAAAATGAAACCCACCATCTCGATGAAGAGGGCATTACAATCCTTAGACTCATGGATGAAGTCTAAGAAAGACTTAGTCAGGACAGTCTTTTGCATGCCTCCAGCAAGATTAGCTGGGAAAAGAGGCATCTGGTATCAGACGGGAGAGAATATGGGTATCGCTCTCCCTTCTACAACGGAGGCAGATTGTGTTTTTCGACCTTAGTTGACAGCTTGCACGTCCGACAAAGTCTCAATTCAGCACGAATTACGTGGGGAATTTCGGAACTGGATCATCTCCTCAAAGGGACTCTTTCATGTATTGGAAGTCTTCAACTTCTTAGATTGGTCCCTTGGGGTGATGTCCAAGAAAGCCCATGATTCGGAAGGAATCGAACCTGAAGCCCTGTTATGCATATTGTCTTGTATTGACAAAGCGGTACAGGATGGATCTTTTGAAATCTCCTCATTGTTTGGAGCAGGTCTTTTAAAGAAAAGGACTGTATATGGCGCCTTCTTAACAAAGGCAGTCTCTCATGCTCAGAGGGCAGCTCTACTGTATTCGCCTCTATCTGACTTTTTGTTCCCTTCTCAGTTAGTAAAGGACAATTGCGCATTCTTTAACTGAGAAGGCGACTCAGGATCTTCTGACGCAGTCAGCAAGAAAGAAGAAGCCTGTTTCTGCATCGGACAAGAAGGACCTAGTACAAATCGGTGCAGCCCTTTCGAGGTGGTCCATCCTCCAGACCTCCCACAAGAAGGAAGGCTCCGGAGAAGAGAGGTAGATCTGCCTTTCGTCCCTTTAAAAAGGGAAAATGAAGATTCGCTCCTCCAAGCACCAGTAGGTGCCAGGCTCCTGGGATTTGTGGAAGCCTGGACACTGATAAACGCAGACGCGTCTGCTTTGGCGATCTTAAGGAAGGGATATCGTATCCCAATTTCCTGAACACTCCTCCCCTAACGTCAATACCAAGGGAACTATCAGCCAAGTACAAGGATCCTGTGCTGAGGGATACTCTTCGATCGATGGTGGAACAAATGTGGGACAAGAGAGCGATAGAACTAGTACGGATCAAAACTCCCGGGTTTTACAATCGCCTTTTTCTGGTTGCGAAAGCCTCGGGAGGCGGGAGACCCAGTACTGGACGTCAGCTCTCTGAACAAATTTGTTCAAAAGGAGAAGTTCTCCATGGAGACTTCGGCTTCAGTCCTAGCGTCATTACGACAAGGAGATTGGATGGTGTCTCTAGATCTCCAGGACGCCTACTTTCACGTCCCCGATCCACCCTTCATCGAAGAAGTAGCCTCCGTTTCATGACGAATGGGGGAAGGATCTTTCAGTTCAGAGCCTTGTGTTTCGGCCTGTCCACAGCTCCTCAGGTCTTCACAAGCCTGATGAAGAATGTGGCGAGGTTTCTTCACCTCAAAGGAGTAAATGTCTCTCTGTATCTGGACGACTGGCTCATCAGGGCCAGATCAGAGAGACAGTGCTTGGAGGACCTAAAGTTAACTCTAGATTTGATCAAAGCGTTGGGATTGCTTGTGAACCTCGAGAAGTCTCAGCTGACCCCCAGACAGGACCTAGTCTATCTGGGGATTCGGATGGATTCTCGGGGTTTTCGAGTATTTCCTTCGTAAGAGAGAATCACAAAAGGTTTGCGGATTGTCTCTCTCTTCTTAGGGAAGCAACAGACGTCGGCGAGGGAATGGTTGAGCCTTCTAGGGACGCTTTCCTCGCTAGAACAGTTCTTCCCTCTAGGAAGACTTCATTTACGTCCGCTTCAATTCTTCCTCAAGAAGTCTTGGAGCTGGAAAACCGGACACTTTACGGAACGTTTTTCCCATTCCAGTGGAGATAAAGTCGCACCTAGAGTAGTGGTTGCCTCCTCTAGAAGAGAACAAAGGGATCTCTCTAAAAACACAGAACCCAGACCTAGTGTTGTACTCCGACGCGTCGGAGAAAGGTTGGGGAGCGACATTAGGCTCAGAAGAGGTGTCAGGCACCTGGGAACCAGCACAGGTGACTTGGCACATAAACTGCAAAGAGCTCTTTGCCGTACATCTGGCTTTGAAGAGCCTAGAACCTCTGGTGTCAAGCAAGGTAGTGCAAGTAAACGTGGACAACACCACCGCACTTGCCTACATTCGGAAACAGGGAGGGACGCACTCCTCGTTCCTTTACGAGCTGACGAGAGACCTATTACTTTGGACGTCTCACAGGAACATCTCCTACTGACAAGGTTCGTACAGGGAGTAAAGAATGTGAGGGCGGACAGGCTCAGCAGGAGGAACCAGGTCCTTCATACAGAATGGACACTACACGAGGGAGTGTGTCTCGATCTCTGGTCTCTGTGGGGGACTCCTCATGTGGATCTATTCGCAACATTCATTTCAAAAAGGCTCCCAGTGTTTTGCTCGGTCGTGGAAGATCCAAGAGCACTTATGGTAGACGCCTTCCTGCTAAATTGGTCTCGAGTAGACGTTGATGCTTTTCCCCCATTCAAAATCCTGGGGTTAGTAATGAAAAAGTTTGTGGCGTCAAAGGAGACGAGGATGACGTTAATAGCCCCCTTTTGGCCGGCCCAGGAATGGTTCACGGAGGTGGTAGAGTGGATCGTAGACTTTCCAAGATCCCTACCAAGAAGGACGGATCTTCTCAGACAACCACACTTCAAGAGGTACCCATCAAAACCTCCCCGCTCTCGCTCTGACTGCCTTTCGACTATCGAAAGACTTGTCAGAGCGAGAGGCTTTTCTCGCGAAGTGGCAAGCGCGATCGCAGCGAGAGCACGCAGAACCTCCACTACGAAAGTAATACCAATCGAAGTGGGAGGTATTTAGAAGGTGGTGTAGATCCAAGAAGTTTTGTGCCTCCTCCACATACCTCTATAGCGGAAATTGCTGATTTCCTGCTATTCCTGAGAGAAAATCTCATCTAGCCGTATCCACAATAAAGGGATACAGAAGTATGCTATCGGCTGTATTCAGGAACAGAGGTTTAGATCTGGCAGATGATAAAGATCTCCACGATCTCATAAGGTCTTTTGAGACTTCAAAGTCTAAGGAACCAGTACCTCCGAACTGGAACCTAGACGTAGTCCTCAAGTATCTGGTCATCGGAAAGATTCGAACCTCCTCATCTGGCAGCATCGTTTAGAGACATAACCAGAAAATGCCTATTCCTATTATCTTTAGCTACGGCAAAGAGAATTAGTGAATTACATGCTCTGCAGGATAAAGTAGGATTCAAGGGAGACTCGGCTATTTGCTCGTTTAAGACCCTGTTTTTTAGCGAAAAAACGAGAATCCCACGAATCCCTGGCCTAAGTCATTCGAAGTCAAAGGACTGTCGAGTCTCCGTAGGCAGAGAAGCAGAGAGGTCTCTATGCCCTGTTAGAGCTCTGAAGTTCTACCTTCAGAGAAAGCATCAGATGGGAGGTTCTAGACAAGGTCTTTGGTGCGCGGTAAAAGACCCCACAAGACTAATGTCCAAGAATGCGCTGCATTCTTTGTAAGAAACGTCATTACAGACTCTCATAAGGCCATGTCCTGACGAACAGTTACAACTGTTGAGAGTAGTAAAAAGCTCATGAAGTGAGAGCTATAGCGACGTCTCTCTCGTTTCATAAGAATATGTCGCTTAAAAACATCATAGATACGACATTTTGGAGATGCAACTCAGTATTGCATCTCATTACTTGAAAGACGTGCGTGTGACATATGAGTGTTTTTTCTCTAGGTCCTTTCGTATCGGCGGATACGATTCTGGGTACGGGAGCCGACACCAATCCTTAAATGTATATACTTTTCTCTTTTTGGATATGGTCGAGAGTCTCTTCGAACAATGGAGGACTTAGGCTCGCACAGGGCGGCCGTCTATGTTGTTCAGTAAGAGAATTCTTGTCATATCCAATTAGTTGAGTATAATTTTTTTTTTGAAAATTATGTATGTGTGCGTAGTGGTTTTGAGTTACGGTTGTTGTGACGAGTTCGGGGATAACTCGTAACAATCCTTAGTTCTAACATATGGTTAGGATCAGGTGGTCGGGATTGGTTGTGTGCTCCTTCATAAGGTGTATTGTCATATAAGTGGATCAGCACCCATTGACAAAGTCCTTTTAGGCTCTGCCGAGTAAGCGGATAAGACCCCATCGGCAGACCCACAAGAACTCTTGGCCATAGATCATATATCTCGCTAAAGTTTCTTGAGGTGATGCAGACTACTGGGCAAACACCCACGAAGTCTACCACCTATCAGGTAGGAACCAAGGTTTTATTTATACCTACAACATATGTTGTTTACCTGTCTATTCCATATAGAAGCTGTCTCTTACCCTCCACCGAAGGGTGCCAATCAGCTATGTATATATCTGACAGGTAAGTTGATTGTATGAAAATGATATTGTTATGTTACAATAAAGTTTCATACATACTTACCTGGCAGATATATACAATTAAAGGCCCACCCAGCCTCCCCGCAGGAGACAGGTGGAAGAGAGAAAATATGATAGAAAAACGGGATGGTTTCCTAGTCCTGCCACCCAGGGCAGGCCGGTAGATCACCTGACCTACCTGTAGCGAGTGGCGCGAAATTTGAATTTCTGTCGGGGACGACGGAGTCTTAGCTATGTATATATCTGCCAGGTAAGTATGTATGAAACTTTATTGTAACATAACAATATCATATTTATTATGGTGTGATGTAGTTCTGAACTAGGTCATTAGGAATTTTAGGTTTGTATGGTTATAAATGATTATGATATTAATGAAAGGGATGCAGCATCTTAAGTTTCTTGTGGTCTCATAGAGGATTGAAATATCAGATTGTAGTCAGATGCTGTGGTTACCTTTGCCTTTGATCCGGGCAGTAGAATTAGAAGGTGCTATTTTTACATTAGCATAATACAAAATATCATGGTAGGTCTCAAAGTAGTTACAGGCAGCCCTCGGTTAACACCAGTGTGGGGGTCCCCGTTCCCACCCGATGCTGCTAACCCAAAATCAGTGATAACAGCACTACAAAACTGCTTACCAGTGCCGTTAACCAGAGATTTGTGCTGCTGTTAACTAGAAATTGGCACTGCTAACCGGATATCGGCGGTGCTAACCAGAGATCAGCCCCAAAAATTCAGTTAACAGCGTCGCTAGACAAGCGCTGTAAAACCGGCTAGCCGTTAACTGATACTGCGGTTAACCAAGGGCTGCCTGTATAGTAGCTGGTTATGGTGACATCTCTTTCTTTTTTAAAATACTATCTAGGTACCACCAATGTCATTTGAATATTCATTTCATAAGTTTGCAGCTTTTGATGTCACAGAAGGCAGAGTATTTTGGTTTATTCTTAAATAGTTCACTATTTGTTTCAATCTGATTGTTAAATGATGTAGTAAGGAAGAGTTGCAGTTCTAAAGTTGTTTGCTTGCAGATTACTATATGAATTTTAATGTTCAGGTTTAGGGTATACTCTACTTGATGTGTCTGTTTGTGTGTAAATGGCTTCTACTGAGGCTGGGTTGTCATGCTTAAAGAGACCCAGTTAGTATCCCTGTTCTTTAATCGCTCATGTGAAGTATTTTACTTCTTACTCTTCTGGCCAGTGGTTGTGGCTTATCATAAACTTTGCTGAAAAATTAAGTAACTTGATAGGTTGTCGGCTGTGAAAATTGTGAAATATCCCCATAACTTTCTGTGAAAGGGGAAGGAGTATTGCTCATGTTGATACTAGAGAAAATGGAGATACTGGTAGGTGTGATTAACTAGAGAAAATGGAGATACTGGTAGGTGTGATTACCGTTAGTGTCAAGAGAGCGTTCCTTATATTCATGTGCTAGGAGAACAAGGAAAGCCAATCCATCAAGAATCTTTTTCCATAAGTACTAATGTAGTACCTGTACTCTTTTTAGAAATTTATCTGGTAATGTCTGTGTTCACAACATTTCAGTCTAATAGCCCTTGTCCCTGTCAAGGTATCGTGCAGGATTGTCAGATTGGCTTGTCAGAATAAGCATATGGTTACAGTCATTAGGCTTTACTGTCTGGTGATGATGAAAATGCTTGCAAACGCCTTCCATGATGTGAGGTTGACTAGGGAACCCTGCCTGGGAATCTGGCTTTTATGCTACCGAAAGAGTACTTAACAAAAATGTATAGCGATTAACAGAAACTGACAAAGGGGTGAAGATCAATATGGTGTAAGTTTCATGTGTTGTTAGATGTCAGAGATATTTCAGAAAACTTACAGTGTAAGGCATTTAGTAATAAAATGGCGTCTGCTCCAGGGTTCACTTTTCTGGTAAGTGGATACCATCGGACATTCATTGAAATATTTAATAAAAACTGTTTCCATTTGCTTTAATGTAAGGATACTGACTGAGTGGTACAGTGTTTACATGGATTTTGGTTGACACTTGTGGCACTATAATGGATTTTTTTTTTTTTTTTTTTTTTTTTTTTTTTTTTTTTTTTTTTTTTTTTGCATATTACAGCTAAGTTTACGTAGTTATACTAATACCAAAGGCTCCATATTTATATGCCATTAGTAAATTTCATGTTTTCTATTTTTACCTTAGGATGATAATTAGTCTTGAGAATATGGACAAGAGCCAAGTTGATCTCCTGCTATGGTTTTACGATATTCCAGTTTTTTTGCTTGAAGTTCTGTCGTTAGGAGAGAGAGAATAAACACTTTTGGTATCGGGTAGACTTTGGGACTTGTGAAAAAGTACAGAAGCGTTAGTTGGAGAATTGTATGAACTGAGTAGAATATAAAATTTAGCTCAAAGGCCAATGCAGGGACCTATGAGGTTGTTCAGTGCTGAAAAGGAAATTGACAGTAAGAAGGTTTGAAAGGTGTAATAGGAGGAGAACCTCGCAGTTGCACAATGAAACAGCTGTTAAGAGAGGGTGGAAAGTCAGATGGAAGGAAGAGAATATGAACGGAGGTACAGTAAAAGGAATGGTCGAGGTTGCAGCTAGGGCAGAAGGGACTCTGCAAAGACCCCTAAGTAATGCCTACAGTGCACCATGGAAAGTGCACTGACGGCACTACTCACCTACAGGGATATTGAATGAGAGAGATTCATTGTGACCTAACAGACTATACTTTAGAGTTCATCAAGCCATGGTGTGGAAATTGTCAGATCTGCCCTTCATTCTTGAAGAGCAAATTTGCCTGTAACCTACGAGACGTCACGTACTGTCCTGAAAGATCAGGCCAAGGTACCTTTATACACAGCATTCTTATCAGCGGGCCAAGTGGTGAGAGAGGCTGCCATGGGGCTGAACAGTAAGTGTATGTGGAGTTTATAACTCATATAATATTGTCGTCGTTACGCACAGATGATATTTGTGGATGTGCAGTACATATAATTACATATACATAAAATGCAAGTGAAGTTATATGTTGATAGGTAACAGGAAAATAAAAGTAGAACTGAATTTTAGTTACCCCAAATTTGTAAACACTGATTTAGCCAAAGTTTGCATTAAATACCTAGGGGATTGAGGAATTTATTTCTAGTTCCAATTCCAGTTTTAGAAAATTATGTTATGTAAAATTTGAAAGAAATAAAATCGTAATTAGATGGAGGGATATTTGCAATAAGATTGGAATTGTAGATGTGATTCCATTAATTTCTGTTCAGATTTTTTTGGAAGTTAGATTCAATTTGTATACTGAATTACACTGCACAGATGTGTCGGTATAATTTTATCTCCAATACGTATTCACTTTATATACAATCCTTCGGACAATTAATTAAAATACTAACTTAACTTCTGCCAGCATCAAATGAATTGATGAATTATACATATATGATAAGAATTTATAGAGGAGATTAGGAATTAACTTATCTCGGTGAATTGGATTTGGAATTTTTTTGAGATGCAACTGAAATGATCGAAATGGAATTCCCTATAAAACTGCACGAGAACTTACAGCTGATCTCGACGAGGATTAGTGGTTACCGTCCGTACGTCACTCCTTGGGATAATTACTTACGGACGGATTGAGAATCTCATTGAGTATCCGCCCTCCCCCCCCCCCCTGGAATGATAAATGAATGAATGAATAAATAAATAAACAGTTCATTGAATAATTACCTGGAGACATTTACTAGGTTTAATTAGCGGGTAAATATAGTCAAGAGTCGTGGTTCTGCCTCTGATACTTTGTTTTTGTTGCAGTATGGTCTTTACAGGCAAGGATAATGTTCAATCGGTCACGATATTAGGGCATTATTGATGAAAAAATAACGAAATATGTCTGGAAGCTTTGATTATTTATTTTATATTTTCAAAGAAAATTCGGCGCCTTGATTGATATCATTTTTATGAGTTTGCAAGAGCATTGTGTATATATATTTTTTTTTCATTCGTAGCCAGGGTATAGTTACTATTATGCAGTTGTAGTCTCCATCTCGGTATCGTGATTTTATATAGAATGTTACTTGTTTATCTCTCTCTCTCTCTCTCTCTCGAGATAACGGCGGAACGGTACTCGTACGTGGCCTAAACCCAGTGTGCTCTGTTGATATAACCAGTGATTCAGATATTTGTCGATGAATTGACTTGTTGGTTGAGAGAGAAGAAAAACGAACATTTCAGGGACAAGAATCATTTATTTACCAGAATTCTCTCTCTCTCTCTCTCTCTCTCTCTCTCTCTCTCTCTCTCTCTCTCTCTCTCTCTCTCTCTCTCTCTCTCTCTCCACACACAGTTCGTGTATTATCATAGAACTGCGACTTTCAGATTTCCATCACCTTGTGCGTCTCCATCTTTTAGTCGTAATTTCTCATAATTGCCCACTTTTTATTTTGAATTTTTTAATGGATGGAGAAAGTTGTGGGGGGGGGGGGGGGGGGGGGGATGTTATTCCAATGAAGCCACAACTGGCCAGGTTCTTTGAATGAAGGGAACCAAGGGTGAAGGAAGGCGATGATTGCTGTGCTGTCATCTCGCCCATGAGGTTGACGGTTGTGTAATGATACCTTCGGTGACGGCTAGTGTCGTGGCATTGCGCGATTCTTTCCTCCTGGTTTCAGGACTTGGTTCGGAGTCATTTTTTTTGTGTCGGGCTCTGTAAGAGTTTGATCGGCTTTGATTGGTTGTTGAGCTCCTGGCTAGAATTTTGCTTTACCCTATATTCGTCTTGTATTTATGAGCTGCCGGAAAAAATGCACCGCCGCTGATAGTAATTAGCGGAAGATCATGTTACTCTCCAACCACCATTGGTTGCAATTCCAATACATCAGTCAGTCAGAAGCAAGATCAAAAGCTTCAGTGGTGTTGGTTGTGGATATATACTGTCAGCTAGAAAAAAAAACAAATGTGGGGTGGGAGGCGGTAATTATACATAGAAGACTCGCTACGAAGTCTTTGGTGTAAGCTTTTTGATTTGATCATTCGGGTCTTATTTTCTTTTTCTCCAAGAGACCAGATTAACGTAGCTGTTTGTTCCAATATTTTAGTGTGTCTTAAGATATTCTTCTCTGCATAGGACGGGCTATGTCTCGTTTGTATGTTTCTTCTTAAATTTATCTGTACATTCGACTTGAATAATTGTTTGCCTTCAGTGTTCGAGAGAGAACAAGACAATTCAGGGTGTAAAATATACTGCCGTTAAAATGGGCAAAAGTTATGAATATATATATATATATATATATATATATATATATATATATATATATATATATATATATATTGTATCTATGTACAGTAGAAGCCCATTCATATGTAGCAGCAAATGAGGATTATTTTTTAACAGATGACACATCTCTGGATACTTTGATATATTAAGGAAGAAGGGAAAGCTGTCCCCAAAAGTCATATTACCATTCATAGACTATTTTTGTTGATATTCTGTCGTTAATTGGGGCTTCTCCTTTTTCTATTTATGAACTGAGCCTCTCGAAATTTTCCAACTCCGTCGTGTTATGGAAAAAAAAAAGTAATTTTTCCTCAAAGTTGTAACATGTTAATTAGGCGGGCGATGTCAGTGTAGCCTGCGGGCTTATTATATGTATGTACATGTATGTATGTACATACATGTTTGTATACATTCAGACATTTATGTATGTATGCATGGATGAATTACCGCTAGATTTATTATACGTGTCAAGCACCTCGGGAGCTAAAAATAATGATATTTAACTTTAATGTACGTTTATTTTGGAGTTGCAAGGCAAAAAGCCTGTTTCCGAGATTTCATTGTGAAAGCAACTGCGTAAATTAAACAGAAAAATAAAGAAAAAATAGACAATTCTTGTTAATTTCTCTTCCCTTTCCGGGAGTGTTGGTAGATGCGCCATCACTTGCGCAAGGATCGTGTCATCGTTAGAGTGTAATTGTATCCCCGTGGCTCCACCTCAGGCCACTGAGGTGGGTTTTAACGTCGTCTTGACACGATGAGGAGTCCGTAAGCTCCTCCGTACCTGTGTGTGGAACGTTGCATAGGGGGGAGAGAGAGAGGGAGAGGGAGAGGGGCATAGTCATAAAAAACAACAACACTGGAGTGTTTCTCAATTCCTGAGGTAATGTGATTTTTTTCTTTTATTAGAAAAATATTACGTATTTACATAAGTAAGATGTTACAAAATATTACAAAAATACGTATATACCTGCAATATTTACAAATTACCATGGATTTTAAAAACATTTTTTTAAACATTAGGTAATAATTGTAGTACTGCATACTAAATTAATATGTGATTAAATAAAACACACTAAACAGTGAGATGATTGAATTCTTGAACTATAACGGGCGAAAATCTTGAAGAAATATATAGATGGTTGCTCAGTTCTGGGGGAGGATGCCATTGAATAAAAATACTCACAGTAATGAGCAAGAACTCTTGAAAATCTCAAAAAAAAAAAAAAAAAAAAAAAAAAAAAAAAAAAAAAAAAAAAAAAAAAAAAAAAAAAAAAAAAAAAAAAAAAAAACAGGAGAAAAACTATTCACGACATTTAAAGCTTAGCATGGTCCTATGCATATACATGCACACCTACACGCACTTTATATATATATATATATATATATACATATGTATATATTATAATTTTATATATATTATATTATATATTTATTTATTGCGCGTCTCCTTCTCACTCTGCAACATAAGATGGCTTCTTCTGTTCTTTTTGATCCTATGAGTTTTTATTTGCAACATGATTACGTAAACCATGAGATGGTTCGAGAGACGTATTAAATATCACACGAAAGACTGTCGACAGCAGACGTAGGGTTTTACAAGGAAACTTGTGAGAAGTTACTCCTTTCGTTTTACTTTATGGGAAGAACACCTGTAAACAGCACATTACCGAAGCGTTTTACGAATGGATACTGAATCCGGAAACAGTAAAGCTGAATGTTATGCAAAGGAGAGTTTCAGTTTACCATTTTATCATAATATAACAGCAAGATCCTCTCGCACTGAGCACCAGGACTCTCTGACGTCATAATCCAACCCAGTGTTTACCTGCGAAGGAAAGGACACGTTTTGGGTGTCTGGTGGGTTGTCCTGGTATTCTTTAGACCTTGGGGTTCTATGTCACTGCTGCGTGTTTTTACGCACTTCGTGTCTGAACAGTTTGAATTTTGTCAAAGTATTTGTTTAGATTCCTCGAATTTTTTTTCTCATTAGCTTTATTCCGATGTTCCCGTCATTTGTTATATTTATGCTATGTTAGGCTGAATATTTTAAATGTTTCACTCGTCTCATTACTCTTACTACAAGGAATGTGATGGGAAACGGGCCTATCGAAGGTACTTATAGTCAAGAGTTGACAAATTCAGTCGTTAAGCAAGTAGATTGTTCAGGACTCGAGGAATCGATATAAGTTTGAAATCTTGGGAAACAAATGAGCAGGTAGATCAAGTCAGATTTTTTTTCATACGTTTCCTAAAATCAGATTGAAAGCAAGACTTAAGAGGGCGCCCATGAATACCTTGCTAAACAAAGCTTAGATAATAACGAGATTCGTCAGATAAAGCATTTGTGAGTATCAGAAATTTAAAGGAAAAAGTGTGATGTCTCTTAGAGGTGGATGCATTGCTTGTCGCCATAAAACGCACGGAAGCAGCATGATCTTGTGTTGGCATAAGCCCAGTTTGATCCAGCAATAGACTATTAACCCGTTAATAACTGGACCCAAATGTATGCTTTTTCAGAGTCTATATTGCTACTGATTAGACATCAGTAGGACTTCTTTGGACGCATGGTTACTGTAGTATTGTCAGGTCGAGTTTTACGACAGGACTCGAGGTCCTGTTTGTGACAGGGTTTTAAGTCCCAAAAAATGTAGGGTTTGAGGTTGACTTGGAGATAAAACCAGTCATTATGGTGTTGATCCTCTGGGTTCCCTTTGGTGATTGCCTTTTTAGGTATATGTTTTTTTTTTTTTTTTTTTTAACAGGTTTGACGACGTGCTTGGAATTTTATGGTAATACATTTGTTTGTACGTTTTAGTACATTATATTTAATTTTATTAGTCCTAATATTCTCTCGCTTACTTTGCTTATTCGTCCGTCATCCCGGCGCCAGCATACCCGCTCCCGCTCTGCCCCGGATTCCCACCAGCCTTGCCTCCCTCCGCCCCTGCCATAACCCCGGGGCATAGCATAGCCTTCGTCCTTTACATTTTGCCCTCATTATCTCGGCCTTCTGTTATCTCAAGCCCCCTCCCCTCCCCCTCAAAAAATGCTGTTTTGTTGGTAGGAAGATATATAGATCCTCTTATCAGGTCCTGGTGAAGTGTAGGTGGCGCCACGACAGCTTGTCACCTTCGCGGTCTAGGCATGGTCTAGGTCTGGGGCTAGGAGGTTGGTCTGGGGGATGATCCCTTCTTGCCGGGGTGGTTGTGGGGGAGGGAAGAGAGAGACGGTGGCTTTGTTTACATAGCTTGGATGACTGCGTTCGTGTGTGTGTGTGTGAAGGAATGGCCAATGCGAAGAGCCTTTGAGAGAAGAAAAAATGCTGTCCTGTAGAATGTCTTCGGTGCCGTTATCCCTTTTATCTCAATATTGTCTTAGTTCGTCTTGTGCTTTTGCTTTTGAACCTCATTATGACCCATTACGGCTTGACATGAGAATTATGTCTTTTCAGAGTCCCTTTGACCCCTAGTTGCAACCCCTTTCATTGCATTTACTGTTCCTCCGTTCATATTCTTGTTCTTCCATCTTTCTTTCCACCCTCTCCTAAAAGTTGCTTCATAGTGCACAACTGCGAGATTTTTTCCCGGTTACGTCTTCGAAACCTTTTACGCTCAATTTCCCTTTCAGCACTGAATGCCTTCATAGGCCCCAGAGCTTGGCCTCTAGCCTAAATATTATTTATATTCCATTGCATTCCATCAGCATTATAAGGTTTGGTTTAAGCTTCTTTTCCTTTCCCAATAGACGCCAGGTAAACTTAATAGATAATTATTAGTTTTCCTGCGTCAAATTTCTTCTACCAATTGTTTATTTATTTATTTATTTATTTTTTATTTCTATAACCTCAGGCTCAAGAGGTGGACCTGTTGCTTCTTTCGGTGTTAGGCCGCCGCCGCCTCCTCCTCCTCCTCCTCCTCCTCCTCCTCCTCCTCCTCCTCCTCCTCCTCCTCCTCCTCAAAAGATACCGAAAGGCCAAGATAAATAGTGAACAAGGTAGAGCATTGTTTGAGTAGTTTGTCTCCACATGATGCTCCTGACGCTTGCAAAATCTGAATAAAAATTATTGTAAGTTAAAGCCTAGACAAGAGCACCCAAACCATAAGCAGTACAATAACACGAAATTTTACTTAAGGGGAAGAAAATTCAAAACACGGAAGAGTTTTGATAGTGACAAGCTGTTACGAGTTTCGTCGTCACCAATGGCTGGAGAAACTATAGTTTGCAGCTACCATCTGAATGTTCAAGTTATAGAACCAGATTCTTTGTTCACAGATGCTTTATAGAATTATGAGCTGTATTATCGTGCGTGTAGTTGAAGAATAAGTCGTAGTTTTGTTAGCAGAGTAATTCTTAGTTTTTTTAGTAGAATAGTTCATAGTTTTGTAATTTTTGGCTATTTTTCCTCCCTTCAATTTATGGCAGTTATTTTGCCGAACATAAACGTGGAATGTAGAAAAAAAAAAAACTTCTGCTTTAACTAACAAAGTCATCATGAGTTCACTTGATTCGACCAAGCTAATCGTTTTGAAGATATACAGAAGAAGAAGAAGACGAAGAAATAGTAATATAGCAGCGATAGAGTTTTGATTGAGATGGTGAGGCATATGTCACAACTCTTAATAGCAGCAGAGCAATGGTTTGAGTTAGGAAATCTATGAAAGAGGAGAAATTTGAAAAGAAAATACCTTGAGGATCAATAGATCCCTGTAGGAAAGGAAGGATTTCACCTATAAGTGGCAGTTTCCGTAGGAAAGGTAGTGCCGTCAGTGCACCTCACGCGGTGCACTGTAGGCATGAGTGAAGGTTATTTGCAGTGTCCCATCTGCCTCCAGCTGCAACACCTTTCATTCCTCTTACTGTGCCTCTGTGTTTATTCCCTATCTTACTTTCCACCCTCTCATAACATTTATTTCACAGTTCAACTGCGAGCCCAGGTTTTCCTCCTGTTACACCTTTCAAACCTTTACTCTCAGTTTCACTTTCAGTTCTACTCCGTAGGGGGTTAGTGCCGTCAGTGCACCTCATGGGGTACACCGTAAGCATAATTCAAGGTTCTTTGCAGCGTGCCTTCGGCCCCTAGCTGGAACCCATTTCATTCCTTTTGCTGTACCTCCTTTCACATTCCCCGTCTTCCATCTTACTTTCCACCCTCTTTTAACAGTTGATTCATAGTGCAACTGCAAGGTTTTCCTCCGGTTATACATTTTACACCTTTTACTGTCCTTTTCTGTTTCAGAGCTCAATGACCTCATAGGTCCCAGTGCTTTGGCCTTTGGCCTAAGTTCTATATTCAATTCAATTCAACTCTGTTCCAAATTTTCCGTGCTAAATTACCTGATAGGTCTTTGCGCCTGCCCTTCCGTTTAAATTTTATATTCCAATTTCAGTATAAGTAGCAGCAAATAATTAGTGTTGGATGCACTCGGAATGTGAGATGAATGTAATCACTGTATTTGAGGCCAAAAATGAGCGAGTGCCCAATGGCAGTTGTGGAATGTAAGTATAGAGGCGTCACGGGCGGAACAAGTTATACTTTTTTTTTTTTCCCCGCCTGTGGTGTTTGAGTATGGTAACACTGGGTCCCGGGCTTTAGATAATTACGCTTTGTGTAAGTTAGGTAAAATAAAAGGATGTCTGGGTGTACATTTGCAACTGAAAAGTGTTTAAATAATTTGCTGTGTGCGAATTACACCATTAATTTGGGATATTGTTATTGTTGTTGAATGTAAGCTGAATCTAACTATCTAAAGGCCGGGACGCAGTGTTACCATACGCAAACACCATAGGCGGGTGGACAGATGGAAAAAAAACCGAGTATAGTTTCTCTTTTTCTCTGTTAAAAAAAATGTTGAACCAATGAATTACTATTATTTAATAAGTATTTGTAGAAGCAGAATCGGAATGATGACAGCTTGGAGATGACAACGGTTTGATGAAAAGTTAGGAGGTTTGGTCAGAAATATAGAAAAATGAATATATAAATAGTACTGCATTGATTCATGCACAGGTAAATGAGAGTGTATGGCACAGATGATGTGAGAATGAGAGAAATCAAATCACAGAGGAAGTGAAACAAAGAATTGACCAAACGAGGTGTATCTGCAAAAGGGAATGAAGAAGTTGAATTCAAATGACAAATTAAAATTGGAAGCCATTGAAACGATTGTTCGTTTACAAGCTGGGTACGATAGGTTGAAATGTTGACGAATGTAAAGGTGTAATTTAGTTTGGTTCTGTGTTTTATATATATTCATATATACAAATAATATATATACTATATATATAAATATATTATTATATATATATATATCTACATTACATACATATACATTATATATATATATATATTCTAATTCTACCGATGTGCTTATTATCAATTATAGGACACTTTGTCCCAAGATTGTATATTTTTATTACCAATAATTAATTGAATAAATTATAATTCCTCCTAACCAATTTTTTTCCCCAAACCTATAACCTCGTGTCATTTGATGAGTATTAATATATTTTTTTATTTATTTCTAGGTTTGTCAGCACATCCTGCATGCTGAGTCCTAATTAGGTAATGTATGTTTGTCCTCTGTCTCTCGGAAGTAGGACTCATATCCTTTGAAAAGTCCTTTGAAAGTCCTTTTGTACTTAAACCCCGTTTGTGTAAATCTCTCTCTCTCTCTCTCTCTCTCTCTCTCTCTCTCTCTCTCTCTCTCTCTCTCTCTCTAAATACAGCCTACGTCTTCTCGAAGAACGCTTAATTTCATATTTGTAATCGAATATATTTGAGTCTCTCTCTCTCTCTCTCTCTCTCTCTCTCTCTCTCTCTCTCTCTCTCTCTCTCTCTCTTATCTTGAATATCTAGGTTAGAACATCTGAGTCTATTTTTGCAGTCAGGTATATTGAGTCTCTCTCTCTCTCTCTCTCTCTCTCTCTCTCTCTCTCTCTCTCTCTCTCTCTCTCTCTCGTATATGTGACCCTGGCGATATCCTGACCATTACTGACTTCCTGTCGGAGTTATGCTTAGTAGTCTGTGTTCGTTGTTTATTTTATAATATTTATCAGCGGTTTTCTTCCATCCTGTATTTCTTCCTTTCTATGACCGTGCATCACCGTCATGGATTATTGCATCTTACTGCAAATCTCGGGAAGTGTGTTCATACTTTTATCATTGTAGCAACAAGCTGAACTCTATTGCCGTAGGTCGTAAACGTCGCCCTCTCTTGTTGACGATATTGAAGCTCGGATGTCAGTCCTTGTCAATTACGTCGTCGCTATTATTATTACAGAGATTGTTGTTTACTTAATTATTATTGCTCTAGCGCCTCAGTGGCGTGGTCGGTATGGTGTTGGCGTGCAACCTTGTTGGCCGCGAGTTCCTCTGAGGGGCGAGAGATGTGTATTTCTGGTGATAGAAGTTCACTCTCGACGTGGTTCGGAAGTCATGTAAAGCCGTTGGTATCGTTGCTGAATAACCCCTGTTTCCATGCAACGTAAAAACACCGTACAAAAAAAGAAATATATATATATATATATATATATATATATATATATATATATATATATATATATATATATATATATAAATAGGGAGGGTTGGTGTCAGGAAGGGCATCCGGCTGTAAAAATCTGTGCCAAAACCAAAAATGGAATGAGCCGAAATATGGAAAGAGGTAATGCTAGGGCGTACTCCGTAAACGACGCACAGAGACATCGCCCTAACTCTGTGGTAAGGCGAGGGCTACTGCATCAGGAGCGGTGCAGCTGAAAGAAGCGAGCTCACATTGGGTTCAGAGTATCAGCTAAATGTTGGGTCCATGACTGGGAGAGGTAGAGAATTGGCTGACTTGATGAGAGAAAAGAAAGTAGATGTTGTGTGTGTGCAAGAAACGCGGTGGAAAGGAAAGGAAATAAAGCTAAAGAGTTGGGAGATGGATATAAGCTATATTATAGTGGAGCAAATAAACAAGGTAGAAATGGAGTTGGCATAGTACTGTCTAGTGAACTAAAGAACTCGGTAATAGAAGTGCATAGAAAGAATGACCGTATCATCAGATTGAAGATATGTTATGGAGGAGAGATTCTGAATATTATAAGCGCATATGCACCACAAGTTGGTTGCACAGAAGAAGAGAAGGGAAATTTCTGGAGAGACATGGATGGAATAATGCAAGAACTGGAAGAGCATGAGAGGGTGATAGTTGGGGCAGATTTGAATGGCCATGTCGGAAGTGAAAATGAGGCGATTGGGCGGGTGCATGGGGGCCATGGAATTGGGGAGAGAAACCCAGAAGGAGAGAGTGTAGTGGACTTTGCTGTGTCATTCGACATGGCAATAGTAAACACATTTTTTGAGAAGAAAAGGGAACACCTAATAACATATAGGAGTGGGGGAAGATTCTCCCAGATAGACTATTTCTTGATATAAAAGGATAAATCTGGTGGAGGTCAAGAACTGCAAAGTTATTCCAGGCGACCATGTAGCCCCCCAACACAGGCTGCTATGTATGGACTTGAAGTTGAAAAGGGAAAGAAAACCCAAAGCTAAAGGGATAAGGAAAATTAAATGGTACGAATTACAGAAGGAAGGGGATAAGAAGAGAGAGTTTAAGAGGAGGGTTTTGGAGGATATTGATATAGGGATTGAAGATGTTCAAGAATGGTGGGCACGAAATGCAGCAGTAATAAGAAGGCATGGAAAGGAGCTGCTAGGAGAGACATCTGGTATCATATGGGAAGAAAAGGATAGTTGGTGGTGGGATGAAGACATTGAGAAAGTAGTAAAAGATAAGAAGGAGGCAAAGAAAAGATGGGAAGAGTCACAGTCAGTGGAAGACAGAAATAGGTACAGAGAGAAAAAACAAGGTGGTGAAAAAGGGGTGTAGCCCAAGCCGAAACAAAGTCGTATGATTTGATGTGTATAATGAGCTGGGGACAAAGGAAGGATTAAAGAAGATGATGAAGCTATCAAAGGCTAGAAATAAGAGCACCAAAGATATAACACACATCAAACAAATAAAGAATCAAGAGGGTGTAGTGCTTAGAAAGGAGAAGACATTGTGAAGAGATGGAAAGAATATTTCGAACAGTTGTTAAATGAAGAAAATAATAGACTAATAAGAGAGGATGGGCAAGTGAACATTGGCATGGTAATGAGGTTTTCTAGGCAAGAGGTACTAATGCACTGAAGAAGATGAAGAATGGGAAGGCAACCGGACCAGACATGATCCCGGTGGAGGCATGGAAAGCATTAGGAGATGAAGGAGTGGATATACTGTACGATCTTATGATAAAGATCCTTGAACAGGAAAAGATACCAAATGAGTGGCGTGGGAGTATATTGATCCCAATTTTTAAAGGAAAGGCGATGTCCAAGAGTGTGGTAATTATAGGGGCATTAAATTGATGTCCCACACTTTGAAGATACTGGAAAGGATGATAGATGCTAGACTGAGAGAAGAAGTACAAATAGGTAAAGAGCAGATGGGATTTATGAAGGGAAGGGGAACAACAGATGGTATATTTTGTCTGAGGCAAATAATGGAGAAATTCGGGGAAAGACAAAGGGACCTACATATGGTATTCATTGACCTTGAAAAGGCTTATGACAGAGTCCCGAGACAAGAGGTATGGAGGAGCCTGAGGGAGAAGATGGTGCCAGAGAAGTATGTGCGATTGATACAAGAGATGTACCGGAATGTATTTACCAGAGTGAGGAGCAGTGTTGGGGAGACAGAAGGTTTTGAGGTGAGAGTAGGATTACACCAGGGGTCGGCTCTGAGCCCATTTATCTTTAACATAGTGATGGATGTTATAATAGAGGAAGTAAGGGAGACAGTACCATGGAACATATTGTATGCGGATGATATTGTTCTGTGTGCAGAGAGCAGGGAAGATCTGGAAGTGAAATTGGAAAGATGGAGACAAGTACTGGAGGACAGAGGAATGAGAATAAGTAGATCCAAGACAGAATATATGTGTACCACCACTGAGGGGGATGATAGAGAAAGTATCAGCTTGGTGGAGAGCAAATAAGGAGAGTTGATAAGTTTAAGTATTTTGGGGATCTTTTGTTAACGCTGGAGGAAGTATGGAAGAAGAAGTAAAACATCGGGTACAGGCAGGCTGGAACAACTGGAGAGCGGCCTCGGGAGTTCTTTGTGACAAAAGAGTGCCGCTTAGGTAAATAGAAAATTTCACAAGACGGTGGTAAGAACAGCAATGCTGTATGGTACGGAAACAGCAAGCATGAGAAAAGCAGAGCAGAAGAAGATGGATGTGGCAGAAATGAGAATGCTTAGGTGGATGTCTGGGGTAACAAGAGTGGATAGGATCAGAAATGACTACATAATGGGGTCAAACTAAGGTGGTGGAAGTATCAAAGAAAGTGCAGGAGGGGAGGCTGAGATGGTATGGACACCTGTTGAGAGAGATGAGGACCACGCTGGGAGACATCACTATGGGAGTGGAGGAGCAAGGAAGAAGAAAGAGAGGGAGACCAAGAAAGAGATGGAAGGACTGTGTGAGAGGAGATTTACATGAGAAGGGAATTGATGAGGCAGAAGTGCAAGATAGAAATAGATGGAAACGGCTCATCCGAAACGGCGACCCCCATATAAAAATGGGAAAAAGCGTGGGAAGAAGATATATATATATATATATATATTATATATATATATATATATAGATATATATATTTATATTATTACTAGCAAATTATGGGTGGGGTGGGGTGTGGGAGGTAGGACGAAACCCCATTATAAACTATCTTAGGGGTCCCCACTATACTCTGCCAAGTTTCATGCCCATCGGACCAGCCGTTGGCCGTGATGAATGACAGACGGACGGACAGACATAATGCCTATTATTATTATTATTATTATTATTATTATTATTATTATTATTATTATTATTATTATTATTGTTGTTGTTGTTGTTGTTGAGGTTGTTCTCTTCGTATTTGGTACTTGCTATCTTAAGTGCAGAAAATGTGTAAGTTTATGAATGATTAGGGTCGCGATGTATTTTGTCTATTCACACACACACACACACACACACACACACACACACCTTACTGAGTGAGTGCATGGATACGTATGCACAATTGTGAGATATGAAGAATAAAACTGCTTCGTGATTTTTAAATTAAATCTTAAACATCTTTACAATTTCTAAGGTGGATGTATAATTTTTAACGCGAAGACAGATCATTCCATTAAACCTGAAATTGTAATGTTGTGATGCTCAGCAGAAAGCCGTATATACATAAATATAGTTGGAATCATTTTACGGTTAACCTGCAAGTATTAATATTTAAATTCACGAGGACTTAAGATAAACCATTGTTTGTGAAAAGTCTAATCCTGCGGGCCAGCTGCCCTAGGAGAGCTATTAATCAGCTCGGTGGTCTGGTTAAACTAAGATATACTTTTTTTTTTATGATTTTTTGTCATTTTCACACGGAAGATATTTTTACTTTTTTTTTTATGATTTTTTGTCATTTTCACTCAGTGTTTTTCTTTCGGTAACATTTTCACTGTGTTTTTCTTTCGGTAATATTTTCACTATGTGTTTTTCTTTCGGTAATATTTTCACTCTGTGTTTTTCTTTCGGTAATATTTTCACTCTGTGTTTTTCTTTCGGTAATATTTTCACTCTGTGTTTTTCTTTCGGTAATATTTTCACTCTGTGTTTTTCTTTCGGTAATATTTTCACTCGATGTTTTTCTTTGGGTAATCTTGACTTGAAACCCGAAGATCAAAACTATTTTGTTCTGTCATGTCAAAGCACCCAAGAAATTGAGTCATGTTGTTAAAATGTTGTTAAATTATATTTTTTTTTTTTTTTTTGAGCAAGCTTACATGGATTTCGTTTCAGTTAAATTTTTGTATCATCTGTATTATTTTTTTTTTTTTTTTATTTCTTAAGTATAATATATCCTTCCTTCCATATTTCTTTTTCCATACGGGGCTGCTTTCCTTCTTGGAACCCTGAGGCTTGTAGCATTGTGCTTTTCCAGCTTGGGTTGCTCGGGGGTAAAAATAGTAATAATATACTTATAATATCAAATAATAATAGAGTAGCCTTTATAGTAGTAACCGCATATCGATTATTTTAGAATGATATAAATGTTTCAGAGAATCGGTAGCGATATGCTGAACTTGCCGTAATATTCATCATAGCTTTGATTATAAGGTTATTATTATTATTATTATTATTATTATTATTATTATTATTATTATTATTATTATTATTATTCAGAAGATGAACCCCTATTCATATGGAACAAACCTACGGGGGCCATTGACTTGAAATTCAAGCTTCCAAAGAATATGGTGCTCATTTGAAAGAACTTACAGTAGATATTAGGAATATAGAAAGAAGAGATGAGTTATTAGAAAAGGCAGAATGATAAATTAATAAATTAATAGGCAAATAAATAAAAAGTATATATAAATTTAAGAATATGGTGCTCATTTGAAAGAGCTTATAGAAGATATTAGGGAATATAGACAGAAGAGATGAGTTATTAGAAAAGGAAGAATGATAAATTAATAGGAAATAAATAAAAAGTATAGATAAATTATTAGAGCAATGAGTATTGTTGATTAGTTTTTCCTTCAGAATGTTTAATCTGTTAATCGTGAGAGATCTCGGAAACTGTTTGCCTCAACACATTGCAATTAAACATAGCAGGAAGCAGCCATTGTTTATTTACGCAAGTGAAGTTGAAGTCGCGCTTAATCGTTAAAGGTGTCATACTTGAATCACCAACATGCGTAGTTTGGTGAGAAATTTGGCGGCAAGATGCTAGAAGATGGCGGGAAACGCGCCTGTGTGACGCTGCATGTTGCAGCAGGTGTTTGAACCAGCTTACAAATTTCATTTGGAATTTTTCATTTTAGCTTACTCGGAGAGGAAGACTTCAAACTACTTTGTTGTTGTTGTTATTCTTGTTGGGTAGGTAGGAAAGGTCTATGAAAGAGCCTAAAAGGTATGAAAGAGGTATTTCGCGTTGAGTTAGAGATACAGGAATTTTAGGATTGGATATTTATGATTTATTTACTAGAATGAAAATATACAAAATAATAATGTGCATGTTAAACAGTACAGAAAAATGATTTGTAATAAAATATAGCGTACTTATTTTAATTTTCGCTGTTGAAACAAGGCTCTATTTGACTGTAGATTTTAACACGTTTTAATTTATGTTAAAAGTTAGGAAAATAATATTTAGAACATATACTTGAGGGGAAAATCTTGCACGCGTCCCAAGTAAGCTGGATGTCAGATCACGCCTTTTTTATTTACGTGTTTAAGGTTGAACGTGTGTATGCCACTATAAAGGTCTAAAATCATGATCCCGGGATATAGAAGGTGTAACGTTTTTTTTTTTTTATAATTACAAAAGGAAAAGATTTGACAGGTCGTTTGTGGTGTGTTATGCGCCCGTTGCGACTATTATAGTGTTTATTATTAAACACTATAATAGTCGCTTGTAATTATGCTTTCAAGTTACTGATTACAGCAAGGTCTATTAGTCTGCTTTGCGCGTGATTTGCAGACAGTAATCTACGAGAAGGAAAAGAAACTCTAAGGGAATCACACTACTGTTTTCAGCTCAGGTTAACTTTCGTTATTCGTGAAATAGCGCCTCAGTGGCATGGTTGGTATGGTCTTTGCCTTTCACCACGGTGGCCACGAGTTCGATTCTCGGGCATTCCATTGAGGGGTCATAGATGTGTACTTCTGGTGATAGAAGTTCACTCTCGACGTGGTTCGGAGGTCACGTAAAGCCGTTGGTCCCGTTGCTGAATAACCACTGGTTCCATGCAACGTATAAAACCATACAAACAAACAAATAAACAATTATTCGTGCAATTCAGTGTTTGATATTCTTCATGAATCTTAAGCTTAACTGCACCGTCAAGGTTACTCCTTGAGTTCTTATAGTTCTTCCACTCCAGTTTAATGCTTTGTCGAGTGGTAGTAGGTTAACTGAAGAACTTGCGTTTAAATATTGTAGATTATTATTCTGGGCAAACATTCATTTGGTATTGTACTACATTCCCCAGGTGGCCTTTGACTTTCATCAGGAGTTTAGAAGGTCTAAAACGAAGGCGAGAAATTAGTAAAAAGAAATAATGAATTGTTCAAGATGACCACCTAAAAACAAACGCGTACTGATAGAATTGGAAATTAGAAAAATTC
>NC_087213.1:63865568-63905568 GCF_015104395.2 Macrobrachium nipponense | reverse complement strand
TATATATATATTTATATATATATAAAACATATATATAGTTTTAACTATGTATATAGATATTTATTTATTATTTATTTGGTTATAAATCAAAAAGACTTGCAACAAACGCAAAAACGAAATAATTTACAATTTAATATTAAATAATAATTAGCCTATATATATATATATCTACCATAATAATATAATATTGTTAATTATATATATATATATGTATCATTATATATATATATTATATATATATATATATATATATATTTTTTATATATATACGATACTTGATATTTAATACTGTTGTTTGTTGATTTCATTATACGGCTTTATTTTCCCCTTTGGAGTGGGTGACGCCAGAGAGATATGGTTTTCCCGTTTCTCATCAAATATCTTTTTGGGGTGAAGTTGTTTACCCAGCGACATTCATCTTTAATTCATGAGATATAAATTACAAATTACATCGCGTGGTAGTGTTAATTAGAATGTAAATCTATACATTTGCTCAAGAAGTTTGGGTATAGTTAACGTTTATGTAATCGAGTATTATTTGCCATTTTATTTTTACGAATTGTGACTCGTGTATGTCATTATTGGCAGTATTCTTATATTTATTATTATTATTATTATTATTATTATTATTATTATTATTATTATTATTTATATGCGACATCACTTTCGAAGGAAGGCTAGATAGAATGGCCCTGCATTATATGATATCAGGCGTCAAATATGGAAAAGGATAATACTTTATTAAAAGAAATGATTAAAACTGATCAATCAAGTGCAATTTAAAAGTAAATATAGGAGTAAACTAATCAACAAATTAATGTATACGCGATAACGGTATTGGAAATAGGTTGTCTTTCATTCCCATGAATATCAATTTGACTCAATTTTGTTGTTGCCTGTTCATGTCGATCTCATTTTTTCTCTTTTTTTCTTTTTTCGTAATGATCAGGAAAGGGTTGAATGCAAGACTTGGACAACAATGGCCATTTTACCCGAGGTCCCATAGATCATGAGAAAAGGATCGTTTGATATCCTGTGTTTAGCTTTCAGGTAAAACCAAAATCAGCTGATATCGTCTGTTGGGCTTTTACGTAACCTTGCTCTTCCCCTAACGCTAATTTCCTTCCTTCCTCCTGGTAGCTTTTATTGCTGCGTGTTTCACCTCTCGCATGGTGAATCTTTCCTATATGGTAAGTAATAATAATGATGGTAGTAATCTTTGCAATTATAAGTGAGCTTATTACTTTTATTGATGTGACAGTTGAATCCTCATTAAATGACAGCTTGAAAAAGAGAACAGTTTCACTAATGTACCTTAGCGATGTTGACAATTTACGTTTTTGAAAATCAAAGTAATGCACCATATCTGTCTTGCTTCTAGGACCCTATGTTTAAAACTTAGGACTGTAAACGATGAGAAAGTTGAAGTAAATGACGTTTTAGTGTCATATTTACATTTATTTTACCGTCCCGTATGGGTGCATAGTGCCGTCATCAGTGTACTTCATGCGGTGCACTGTAGGGCATCGCTTAAGGTTCTTTGCAGCTTCCCTTCGACCCTTGGCTGCAACCCCTTTCATTCCTTTTACTTTACCTCCGTTCATATTCTCTTACTTCCGTCTTACTCTCCGCCCTTTCCTAACAATTGATTCATTGTGCAACTGCGACGTTTTCCTCCTGTTGCTACTAATTTTTTTTTTTTTTTATGATTTCCGTTTCAGTGCTGAATGACCTCATATGCCCCAGCACTTGGCCTGTGGCCTAAATTCTTTATTCTATTCTACTTTTATTTTACCAGAAACAAATTATATTCTAAGTAGAAATATCGAGGAGTCCCTTAGCAAGTACAAAGGAAGGATGCCTCCTCTACGCCCCAGATGGTGAGGCAAAAACTGATGGCATGTGTCGTTCCACCTCCGACCCCCCCCCCCCCCCCCCCCCCCCCCCCCCCCAACCCTCCAAAGATAATTATGTCACAGAAGGCCTCTTGTACTGAAACTGGTCGGCTCTCTCTCTCTCTCTCTCTCTCTCCATTATGCCGTAGAATGCCCTTCTTGTACTTGGAACTACTGGAATGTTATTTGTACTCAATTATATCAATTATAGCATAATATGTTTTTTGTACTCAAAATTATATTTCTCTCTCTCTCTCTCTCTCTCTCTCTCTTCTCTCTCTCTCTCTCTCCAGTATAATTATGCCGCAGAATGCCCTTCTTGTACTTGGAACTACTGGAATGCCGTATGTACTCAACATTAGATTATCTGTCAATTATAGCATCATATGTTTTTTGCACTCAAAATTCTCTCTCTCTCTCTCTCTCTCTCTCTCTCTCCTCTCTCTCTCTCTCTCTGTGCGCAAGAGTACTTGCATCCTAGAATATCCTGGATGTTAGTGTCCGTTACACCAATATTTTATAGATTATTCGCTGAAAAGCAATGAATTAATTTTTAAAAAATGTACTAAAAGCTATGAAAGCTTTGATTTATAGACAGTCATACATTTTGCACAATGTTGTACAATGCTGTTGTGTCAATATGTATGTCCATGTTATAACTTTTTTAATTTGGGCAATTCAACACTTTAATCAACTTAAAATGACAAACACATTAGTATAGGACACGTGATTATTTTTCAGTTAATGTGCAAATAAAGGTATATTGGCTAAGCGCTTTACGGGAATACTTTTCACCGATTCAGGTTATCGTAGCCGACAAATATCGTGAACCTTCCAAAGAAAACCAAAAATTATTTTCGCCCATAGTTAATTGTATTATATATTCTCTAAACTTCTAAAGAAAGCAAAACATGATTTTCGCCCATAGTTAGTAGTATCATATAACCTCTACGCTAATAGGGTCGATGTTACGTAACTGTTTATTCGTTTCTGCGGGTGCTACGAGTGAATTTTGATGTTGAATGTCAACCGAGTGGCCAGTCTGTGTCGTCACCTGACGCTGTGTACTTCCGCATTCCAGGGAGGACAAAATAAATTCACTCAACTTTTGACTGGCGGTTTCGTTTGCCATTGATTTCAGCGGTAGTTTGTTGATGGGTTCGTACGTTCGAGCACGAGTTAGGATCAGTCATTTCGTCCCTTTTTTTCTCCAAGTTTCGAATATGCATTGTTTTCAGTTTACTTCGTCGTTTTCATCGACGGTGATATTTATTTATTTATTTATTTATTTATTTATTTATTTATTTATTTATTTATTTTTTTTTTGAGAAAATTGAAAAATGCACATTCAACTCTCTCTCCTCTCTCTCTCTCTCTCTCTCTCTATCTCTTCTCAAAAAAAAAAAAGAAGGCAGTGCTGCTATCAGAACATAAAAAGGGGGACATTTAGATGTCAATGTTAGCTGTCACAACACAGATTTGTTAACCATTGTTTTATGACTTCCTGTTTCAGCAGAGTATTATATCAAGTCTGTCTGTCACACCACCCAGGATATATGGTGAGAAACGCGTAATTGATACTTAGCTGAAACAAAGAATTCAATGATATAATCACCGTCAATACAGATGATTAAAAAAATAGAAAAAATGCATATTCGACACTTTGCAAAAAAAAAAAAAAAACTATAAAATAAAAAAGGAAC
Organism: Macrobrachium nipponense; assembly: GCF_015104395.2. NCBI lineage: Eukaryota > Metazoa > Arthropoda > Malacostraca > Decapoda > Palaemonidae > Macrobrachium > Macrobrachium nipponense. The sequence goes on along the minus strand of NC_087213.1, from coordinate 63,901,970 downwards.
GATTTAGATGTCATCATTAGCTGTCAATGATAGATTTATTAACCATTATTTCATTAATTCCCTTTACGTGGATGGAAACTAAAAGAAACTGTAAAATACGGATTCATAATTAGCTTCCGAGAGAATGGATTCATTATCGGTCTGTTAAAATACGGGGTTCAGTATCAAGCTTGTCAGGAAACAGATCAGTTTTGTTAATTTGTTTGGATATTTGCTTTAAAAGAATGCTGATTTTTGTGTCATTTTAGCGTTAATTGAAATATAAGGGTTGTATTTTTTCTATACACATTGGTGTTTTGGTGTGGATGTAAGAACTGAACAACACACACACACACACACACACACACACACACACACACATATATATATATATATATATATATATATATATATATATATATATATATGTGTGTGTGTATTATTATATCTGAAACAGATATATATATATATATATATATATATATATATATATATATATATATATATACATATATGTATATGTTTGTGTTCTGTTTGTGTCGTATGCACGCGCGCTCATGCCCTTGACGTATATGAGTCTGAAAAGTTTTTCGCTTAAAATGTATCATATATATGTTGTCGTTAATTCCGCCGATAAAGGTTATTGTACAAATGACTGTATTTACTACCTACGCACTCACCGCTTAATGCATTTCATATGATTTTCATCTATTTCATTTTACGTATAAGATGAGGACAATTTTGTCTCCATTCTTTGCTGTATTTGGTCATTATTAAAGAATCTGATGCAATAAAAAAAAATCCTTTTGTCTCATTGTTGGCCGTCTTGCCATTTTTCTAACTAAGCCTCTTTGTCTTAGGAAGCCATAGCGAAATGGTCTCTCTCTCTCTCTCTCTCTCTCTCTCTCTCTCTCTCTCTCTCTCTCTCTCTCTCAGGATAGATATGACGTCACATGTTTTGGTGGAGTCTGCTACGCATCTCCCTTGCTTCTAAGTGGCTCGCTTTCGTCTGTTTTTTATCTCCCCTACGCATTGCAATTTGGGATGTTTGTTTCGTGTATTTATTCTATTCGTCTCTTTGTCTCGACTTTGATATTAGCTGTTTTCGTGCCTTACTGTAATGGGTATTATTCTGTGTAGTTTGCGTGTATTCCTGGGTACTTGTGTTAGGTTTGCTCTATCTAAGCGATATGTATTACTTTCATTTTATTTTTTCCTAGTGTATTTGTTTGTTTTTCTTTTATGCAAAATAGAATAATAGACATTGGCTGCTGATGCATAATACGGGGCATTCTTCCTACTTATTGTTATTTTTCCTCTCTTATACAACTTTATCAGATGTTAAGTCCATTTCAGTTCCGCTTCTTGTTTCAGTCACCCAGTGGAATAGACTTCATTGAAACCGGGTATCATTCTCTCTCTCTTCTCTCTCTCTCTCTCTCTCTCTCTCTCTCAAAATAGTTTTTGTTAATTGTCTTGAAGTTTTCGTGAATGACTGTCTATCTTACACACAACATTTTTTAAATTAAAATGATCGTGACATGCATTCAAAAACTTTTATAAAAATCTCTCTCTCTCTCTCTCTCTCTCTCTCTCTCTCTCTCTCTCTCTCTCTCTCTCAACCTTTTTCTCGGAACACGTCATTGGATCTCTCGGTCCCTGCAATTTTTATTTCTATGGATGGAAAATTGTCGATATCCGGCATGTGAAAAGTTGACTGTTTATCCATTGGAATAAAATGAAGGTCTTTTTGTGTCAGAAGGACCTTTTGTGAACCCCCCCCCCCCCCCCCCCCCCCCCCCCCCCCCCCCCCCCACCCCCCCCCCCCAAGATCCTTCCGTGCCTTCTTATCACTGAACTCTCTCTCTCTCTCTCTCTCTCTCTCTCTCTCTCTCTCTCTCTCTTTCTTACCATATTGGCAGACCCATCCGGATACCCTGTACACGAGTCTACTGTTTCTGCTTCCACCTACCCTCCATTAGCCCCCAATCCCTCCTCCTCTCTCCCCTCACCCCCTCACCCCACTGTGGGTCCTCCCTCGATGCCCTCTCCCGTTTCCTAAATATTCCAAGGTCACGAAGCTGCGTAGTAGAGAGCCACAGTACTTAGCAGTGCTCGTTTTTTACCACCACAACCGTCCGTCTGTGTATGTTTGTTACTTAGCACCTTTATCCTGGCAGATTGGATGTGGTGGGGTCCCGGTGGAGTATTAAAAGGGCGATTGTGTGTGTATGTGGTTGGGGGTTACCTCCCTCCCCCCCCGCCTTTTCTCCCTCTCCCCCCCCCCACCCCCCCCCCCCCCCCCTTTCTCCTACTCCCGGCGGCGACGTAACGGTCGATAACTCTACTTTCGTGTTATGTAATACTGCCACAAGGTGTGTTATGTAGATTTTATGGCTCCTATAGAATTGGCGCCGAATTTCTTGGCATTAATTCCTCTCTCTCTCTCTCTCTCTCTCTCTCTCTCTCTCTCTCTCTCTCTCTCTCTCTCTCTCTCTCTGCAGCAGATAGCTGTCGGTTAATGACCGTAAATTTCTTTGTACCTCAGGGACTGTAAACTCTCAGGGAAGTAAGTTCACTATGTTATTTTTCCCGAAAATAACCCTAAGTGAAGAAACACGGTTTTGGGAAAATGGTATTTTCTGTACCTTAAGACAACTTCATGAAGGAAGTGAATTATATCATGCTTTGTGAACGGTATAATTAAGAAAAAAATCATAGGTGAATAATAATTTATAGGAACATTGTTTTATCATCACACACACCTCTTTCTTTTATAATATGAGTTAGTATATCTACTTAAAGTTAGTCGGATTAGATGTGGCACGTCCCTTCTGTATTATTCAGGTGAGTCTCCAAAATTAACAAGGTTGATTGGGTTAAAGCTACTTCAATTAGTTTCTAGTAAACTTGGACTGGTAAGTTATGCGTTGTACTTTTAGAGCTGTTCGTGTTTGTTTATGGGTTTGTGTTTGTTCATGGCTTGTTTCTCAGTGTACAGAAAGGACCCACGTTTGTCTCTTCGTACTGAACTCATTATCTAGTCCATTTTGCATGTTATAATTTTTAGATAACGTAGAAATAACCTCACTGGTTATTAGATAATTCCCCCTTGCAATTACAGATCATAGTTAGTCTCAACCTTAGAAATACTCCGAAGGCAATTTTTAGTAGCTTGGGTGAAGTTGAACGCAAAGAAAACAAACGTCTGTGTCATTTCATTCCTTTTCTTTCTGGCAAAGAATTTCATGTTGTTGGAATTTCATTCTTATTTTGTAATCATGTGTACATCCTTAATGTAATAACGCTTTAGGTACACCTTTACGCTTACAGATTCATTGGAGTTCTTCCCAACTTCTATCGTTTTTGTAATGTTTATTTGATAGATTGTTAATTTACTCAAAAGTGGATTTTATATATTTCGTTAAGATCAAAATAGTCCGAAATTTCGCTATACAATTTTTTTTTACTTGTGTTTGATATATTGTAACTTAATTAACCAAAAAAATGGACTTCAGTGTGTCTCGTTATGATCGAAATAGTTCCGAAATTTCTAGAAGCAATGAAAGGGCACATTAATTAATGAAACTGCAAGTTGTCTGTTGAATGAATTTTATACCTGTCGCAGCAGTTCGCGGCTCTTGCCCCCTAAACTTGTTCTCGAAGAAGTGTGGCGCCTGCTCGAATTCATTAGCAAGTACAATAAGTTCATTTGTTTTTAATTGCTTATTAACAAGGAAATTGTCAAATTATACAACCACGTAATATTTGAATGTGATTTGGGTAATTTCACGTAACATCGTAAAGTACTTTTCGTGATGCGAAATTTATGGAGTTTATCGTCACACGGTTTTTGCGTCTTTGCGTCTGCAAAGACTGTGGTATCAAATTAAGTTTCTTTAATTTGATTGTTAGATGTTATGTTTGTAACATGCCGTCGAAGTAACGGCAAAGAGAATGAATTTGTTTTGATTTGCCTACGATTGAATTTTATATATGTTATGAAGCAACCTCGACATGATTGGAGTTTGATTTCATGCCCATCAGGGCATTCCCACGTCTGTGACCATTGTTTACGGGGCCCAAGTTTATGGCAGGAGATCATTAGATCTCCAGGATTATCAGCAGAGGTTTCAGCGAAGCCTCGGCAGAGATGCTAAATCTCATAACTATAAATCCATAGCATTATCAACAGAGGTTCGAGGGAGGGAGCTGAGGGAGGGGGGAAGGGGTGGGGGCATGGGCAGACTGTGAAGGACGCGTCATATACCAGCAAACGGCCTTGACAATGCCAAACTTCGCAGTTACGTAAAGGGACAGGAAGGGCTGGGAAGGAGGAGGAGGAGGAGTAGAGGAGGCATCGTACCAAAAGGATGTTTAGGGTCTGATGAGATAACATCCACCCACACACACGCGCACGCCCACGTACGTACGTACCTATCTACACACCCGCCGAAATAGAGAAGGTGGGGGTAGGGGGGGGGGGGGTTACGATGACACCATTTACGGACCTCGTAGCGGGGTGTTTGCTAAAACAGATAGATACTCCTGGCGCCACTTGTGTTTTGCTGGGTACGGCTGAAGTGTGGCGGGGCAAGGGGAGGGTGAAGGCCGAGGTTGGGTAGCCTGTTATTGGCTTGCGGGTATAAGTTGTAAGCCCTACAAGAGTTTGTTGTCATTGTTCTAAGCGGGCGGGAGATGGGGGCCGGAAGGAAGATAGCTAATGATGTGTTTGGATACACAAACACACACACACACACACACACACACACACACACACATATATATATATATATATATATGTGTGTGTGTGTGTGTGTGTGTGTGTATGTATATATAAACTGTGGTGAGAACAAAAATTACAACGGCCGTGGCCACTCTAATATTTTAATTGACGAAATCGTTAATGAACCTCCTGTGAAATGAAAAGCTTCCACAGTATTAGCTTATCCAGTCACATGCACAGAAAGCTCATGAGCACCTTGGTATCTTCCTATACGCACTTCGGCATTCAGCTGTATTATGCACTTGTAATATTTGGGGCATCAAGACCCTCCCTTTCCTGTACCTCGACACAAACCTTTTCAGGTCTTCCTCTCCTCTTCTCTCTTAGTACTTATAAATTTGTAAATTATACACTTTTTTCACTCTATCATTCGTAAGACCAGCTCATCTCAAAACAAGTATCCATCCTCGTACCATAACCATTTTATCTCCTTTTCTCCGTATGTCCAACTTTGTGGTCATTTTATATCTTGTGATGCCACACATACCACCCAATCAGTATATCTAACAGCTTCAATCCTTGTTTTTCTTTTTTCATCAGCATCCATTACCGGAGCTTCACTTTCGTGAGAATTGATTCAAGAATACTTGCATGAACTTCTGTTAGTCGGTGCCTTGCTGTCGAACTTCTCATTCGTGAGAATTGATTCAAAAATACTCACATAAAATTCTGATCGTCGGTGCCTCGCTGTCGAACTTATCATTTGCAGAGGTCCTTTATTCCTCAGTTCCAGAGGTCCTTTATTCCTCAGTTCCAGAGGTCCTTTATGCCTCAGTTCCAGAGGTCCTTTATGCCTCAGTTCCAGAGGTCCTTTATGCCTCAGTTCCAGAGGTCCTTTATGCCTCAGTTCCAGAGGTCCTTTATGCCTCAGTTCCAGAGATTTTTGATTCCTCAGTTCCAGAGATTTTTGATTCCTCAGTTCCAGAGGTCCTTTATGCCTCAGTTCCAGAGATTTTTGATTCCTCAGTTCCAGAGATTTTTGATTCCTCAGTTCCAGAGGTCCTTTATTCCTCAGTTCCAGAGGTCCTTTATTCCTCAGTCCCAGAGGTCCTTTATTCCTCAGTTCCAGAGGTCATTTACTCCTCAGTTCCAGAGGTCCTTTATTCCTCAGTCCCAGAGGTCCTTTATTCCTCAGTTCCAGAGGTCCTTTATTCCTCAGTCCCAGAGGTCCTTTATTCCTCAGTCCCAGAGGTCCTTTATTCCTCAGTTCCAGAGGTCCTTTATTCCTCAGTTCCAGAGGTTCTTTATTCCTCAGTTCCAGAGGTCATTTATTCCTCAGTTCCAGAGGTCCTTTATTCCTCAGTTCCAGAGGTCATTTATTCCTCAGTTCCAGAGATTTTTGATTCCTCAGTTCCAGAGGTCCTTTATTCCTCAGTTCCAGAGGTTCTTTATTCCTCAGTTCTAGAGGTTCTTTATTCCTCTGTTCCAAAGGTTCTTTATTCCTCAGTTCCAGAGGTCCTTTATTCCTATTCCAGAGGTTCTTTATTCCTCAGTTCCAGAGGTTCTTTATTCCTGTTCCAGAGGTCCTTTATTCCTCAGTTCCAGAGGTTCTTTATTCCTCTGTTCCTAAGGTTCTTTATTCCTCAGTTCCAGAGGTTTGTTTCAGAGGTTCTTTATTCCTCAGTTCCAGAGGTTCTTTATTCCTCAGTTCCAGAGGTTTGTTCCAGAGGTTCTTTATTCCTCAGTTCCAGAGATTTTTTATTCCTCTCGCCGTTGGACTGTGGAACAGCCTCCCAGAGGAAGTCTTGCAATTGCAACTTTCAGAAGTTCAAGCGAAGGTGGAATGCATCACTACCTTAATACTGTTCTCCTGGCATTTTAATACATTTTATGTATTTGTTAATTTAGTATTTTTTTTAATGAGTGGAGTCTCTTCTGCTTGTGTTTCCCCTTACCTCGTCTTCTTAATGAACACCATATTCTTTGGAAGATTGAATATCAAGTCATTGGCCCCTTTTGGGTTTGTTCCATATGAATTGGTTTCATTATCATCATCATAATCAGAATAATAATAATAATAATAATAATAATAATAATAATAATAATAATAATGATAATAATAATATATGCTGGAAGAAGACCTTCATTAATATAGTTTTTTTTTAAATAATGGCTATTTCAGCCGATTTTTTTTCTATAGAAGTTCCTCTATTCTTCTTATTACTGACTTTTCTTCCGTACTCAAATTGGAGTTTTAATAGCCAATTTGAGCGCAGAAGAAAAGTCAGTAATAAGAAGAATAGAGAAACTTCTATACGAAATAAAAGCGGCTGAAGTAGCCATTATTTTCAATAATAATTGATAATAATAATAATAATCTTTCTGAAGTCTTTTGCACTCACACCCTGCTACTTTTCTCGCTTCACCTATTTCGTGATTCGGTTCTTCTCCTATCCTACCACCTTCCATTATACTTAACCTAAAATACGGATACGAATTATCATCCACTTCCATACTTCCACCATCCGTATAACATTCTTTGCTTTATCATCCTAGTTTCCATTTACCTTCATTTTACTTTCATTCACGTTTACTCTCAACTTTCTCTTGCAGACGCTTTCAGACTTTAATTACGCAGTTTCTCTGCAGTATTCCCAATCTGCACTGTATCGTGTGCAAGCATCAACCTTTTCATGACCCATTCATGAGTCATTTTCTCATCTATACATGTTAACGTCAACATGGACACACATACATACATTCATACATACATATATACATTATATGTATATATATATATATGTGTGTATGTATATCTGTTTATATACATATATATACACACACAAACACACACACATATATATATATATATATATATATATATATATATGTATACACACATATATATACATATACACACTCACACACACACACACACACACATATATATATATATATATATATATATATATATACACACACACAAAATACTATATATGTTATTTTGTTGTCTGTCCTGTCGTGCTGTTACTGCCTTATTCTTCCGTTTTTTATCACTTAAGTCTATCACTTTAGACTCTCACAGTCTTTCTTTCATTTTTTTTATATTTTTATTGTATTTACTTTGTTAAATCTTAGTTTCTTTAAGATGGAGAGGGGGTGGTGGGTGGCGTTTTGGGTTATCTTATGTAGCGTAGCAGTTCATGCCTCATCCTGGTGTTTGAGACATTAAACGCTTTTTGCGTTTGTTTTCATCATAGGTTTGATTGTGCTTCCTGAAGTTTAATCCTTAGGGTAAATAGTATTATGGCCGTCAAGATTATTTTCCCTCACATTCAACTTACTAATGTGGTATATATGTACGTTTCTTATACGTTTATAGGGCATAGATGTTTAACGGAATAATGCAAGAAAGGTTATTTTTTTGTGTTAAGTATATTTTAACTATGGAGTTCGAAGGTGACCTTAATAGTGAATAAGTTCAAGGAGAGTAAGCTGAGAGTATTGGTGCGCTAAATATACTGTATAACTGAGCAGTACAAATGTAGCTCTTATATTGACCGTGTTCAAAGGGGAAAGGACGTCAGGATCAGTATTACAAATATCTAACAGAGAAACAGTAAAATTGACCTTATCTGTCTATCCATCTATCTTTCTATCTATCTTCTATAATATATATATATATATATATATATATATATATATATATATATATTATATATATATATATATATATACGTAAATAACCACATGAAAGGTGAAAAATTACGTACATATTTGTCACGTGGCTGTTTTTGGTGACATTGCTTATATATATATATATATATATATATATATATATATATATATATATATATATATATATATATACACATATACATACATACATACATACATAATGTATCTTGCAACATTTTCAAAGACTAAGACGGTAGAATTATTAGTTCAAACAATTTTCCACTGAACGGTACAAGAGCATCTCTTCTGTTGAATGTTCAAGGGGAAAAGGACTGTAGGATCGGTCTTATAAAGACATAAATAAAGAGATAAAAGTAACACTTTCGATATCTGACTGAGAAATGGAAAAGATGACCTGATTTTTGGATGGGTCTTGGAGGACGCGCAGGAACAGCGATGACGGTCTGCCCAAAGTATGGCTGATATTGGCCCACATTGGTGGCTCACATTTCATATTGGTTAGACGCGGAACTAACAAGGAGTCGTCTAGGGGGACGACCAAGGACGACGTTGGGAGCTTTGGCAGCTCCGAACGTCACCTTCGTATTTATCGGCCGCGGTGCAAGTGCTCGAAGCCGCATAATGAAAACGGCAACCTAACCTTAACCGAGGGGTGGGGGGTGGGGCCCCCGAATTAAGAGCATTAGGCCAAGGTCACACACAGGGCCCTCCTGTCAAGAGGAGGAACTGGTCCAGGGGGCTCAGAGGTTTGTTAATGAGTTTCCAATGTTTAATGTAGTAAGGAAGTGGGTGGGAGGGGCAGGGGACAGTCACTTACTGGCTTTAGAGCTGGGGGGAAGTTTTGATTTGGAAGGGGGGGGTTCGGTCGTCTGGGTGAGTGGGCGTGTTGCTCTTAAAGCTGCACTTTGAGTTCTACTTGGGCGTTGCGTGCTCTCTCTCTCTCTCTCTCTCTCTCTCTCTCTCTCTCTCTCTCTCTCTCTCTCTGAAGGAGGTGAGGTAGGCGTGGTTTTCATTCATAATTTTGGATGGCTGCTGCCCCTGGTTTCACATGTATTGTATCGTTTCTGGTACTGTGGTTTTTGCACGATGGCTTTCTCCGGTTGGTGATGACGTGGTGTGGAAATTTCTCGCGCTTCTGAAATACCATGAACAGTTCTGTTTTAATATTTTAAATTGGAATATATTTTATATACAAGGATTAAATGCTGAAAGTAATGGTTAATTTGTCGGCTGCTCTATTTTCAAGAATAATTATTTTGAATATCATGATTCTTGGTTCATATCCAGGTTTAGTCTTTTTTTTTGAGAGAGCAATAAAGAGAAAAAAATATATGGAAGAAAGAATAGACATTTTAACTGGGATAGCGCCGTTCTCTCTCCCCCCCTCCCCTCCTGAAAAAAAAAAATGATAAAACACGGTTTGTAGCAGCGTCAATAATTTTGGATTTTGCAGGCGGGAAATTGAAGCTTATGAGAGGGAAAATGTTGCTGGAAACATGAGCATTACTGTGGATTATGGCTGAACATGGTTTTATACCGTTCAAAGCCTTCTGAACATGATGAATTTAATCGGGCTGTGATAATGTGGCTTCATGAAATTTATACATATTATATATATGTATGTGTGTATGTATGTATGGTGTAGTATATATATACATGCATACATACATACATACACACATATATACATACATACATACATATTTACACATACACTTATACATATATATATGTGTGTTTATGTATGTATATAGTATATATATATTTTTGTGTATATATATGTCTATATATATAATATATATACACTACATACATACATTCACACATACATACATACATACATACATACATACATATATATATATATATATATATATATATTATATATATGATATAGTTAAAATACATATAAGTATACACACATAAATATATAAAATGTATATATTTGTACATATATGTATGTATATAAACACGCATACACACTTATGAATTTTTGTCAGCAAGCAGCAAACATTCCTGAGAGATATAGATGTACCATTTTTCAATCGAATGCCTTCCATAATTTTTTTTTTTTTTTACCAGGTGGGAAACAATGTTACCAAAAAATAAATGTCAGACTTGACCTGAACCCGCACACAAGGTCGCTCTGCTATTCGAATTCATTTAGCGTGGCTTTTTGAGGTCACGGCTGCTAATTTGGCACTGCAGACTGCAGTTGCAAACGATGAATGCGCAGGAGAGGGGGCTATCAACTGGGCTTGTCACTTTTGTCGGAGAGTCGACGAATTTTACTGTATTTTCTTCTAACTGACCAAATTGATTTTGCCTTCAGATATTTAACATTTGTTTCTTACTTCTTAAGGAGTTTTAGAATTAAAAAAAAATATTTTTAATATTTTTAAAAATACTTTTTAATATTTTAACCAAATCGTTTATTCTGCTAACTGACCAAATATATTTTACCATCAGATATTTAACATTTGTTACTTATTTCTAAAGGAGAATTAGAATTTTTTTTTTATATATTTTAACCAAATCGAATTTTCTGTTAACTGAACAAATATACCTTCAGACATTTAACATTTGTTACTTATTTCTGAAGGAGTTAAATTTTTTTTTTATATTTTAACCAAATCGAATTTTCTACCAACTGACCAAATATATCATACCTTCAATATTTAACATTTGTTACTTATTTCTAAAGGAGTATTAGTTTTTTTTTTATTTTAACCAAATTGAATTTTCTACTAACTGACCAAATATATTATACCTTCAGATATTCAACATTGGTTACTTATTTCTAAATACGTTTTAGATTTTTTATATGTTAACCAAATCGAATTTTCTGCTAACTGACCAAATATAGTATGCTTTCAGATATTTAACACTTGTTACTTATTTTTCTAAAGAAGTTTTATATATATTTTTATTTTTTAACCTAATCGAATTTTATACTGACTGAACAAATATATTATACCTTCAGATATTTAACACTTGTTACTTATTTTTCTAAAGAAGTTTTATATATATATTTATTTTTTAACCTAATCGAATTTTATACTGACTGAACAAATATATTATACCTTTAGATATTTAACATTTGTTACTTATTTCTGAAGGAATTGAATTTTTTTTTATATTTTAACCAAATCGAATTTTCTGCTAACTAACCTAATATATTATGCCTTCAATATTTAACATTTGTTACTTATTTCTAAAGAAGTTTTAGATTTTTTTTTATTTGTTAGCCAAATCAAATTTTCTGCTAACTGACCAAATATATTATACCTTCAGATATTTAACATTTGTTACTTTGTTTTAGATTTTTTTATGTATTTTAACCAAATCGAATTTTCTGTTGACAGCAAATTTAATATCTCTTCAGATATTTTACATTTTGGAGGATTTTAAAAAATATTTTAACCAAGTTGAATTTTCTGCTGACAGAGAGAATTTAATATATTTAGATATTTTAATTTTTTTGCTTATTTCTAAAAAAAATAAAAAATTTATGAGAATATTTTAACAACTGAAATTTCTGCTGACTGACCGAATTTAATATATTTTCAAATATTTTACGACCAAATTTAATATATCTTCAGATATTTTACGACTGAATTTAATATATCTTCGGATATTTTACGACCAAGTTTAATAGATCGTAAATAAGTTGGAAAAATTTTTAACCTATAACTTTACAATTAACAATGTTATAAATGCTTTTAGGTAGGTCACTGGGATTCGTGATGTATATCTTCAGTGAAGAAGAGATGAAGCGAAATTTGAAGCCTACTGTAATTTGTTTTTCTTTACCAATTTAGAATCAAGTGTCAGTATACTTTAAGATTCTGTAAAATGGTGATGTATATTACACCCCACCCCCTCAAAAAATAATCGTAATTAACTGAAAAAACTACGTATTTTGTCTTCGGGGTGGGATTGAGTGACCCATAAACTTTTAGGATGGTCGAGAATAGTTCTTAAAGGATACCACCTTGGAAGATTGGTGCATGCCGAGTATATTTCATGATTACTTTTCTTTCTGTTATTTTATTATTATGTTATTTGGGAAAAACTATCGCGAGAGTATATATTATGTTCTAAGAGGTCCACAATATTTTTCAATATTGTGGACCTCTTAGAACATTATTATTATTATTATTATTATTATTATTATTATTATTATTATTATTATTATTATTATTATTCACAGGGTGATTTGATTTGATGTAGCATCTACGAAGGGATGGCGCACTATCGAGTTATTACGTTCGTTATGAACGTAAAGCTATTAACCATAATTAACATAAGTATATTGAAGGTAATTGCATCCTCAGTTGCCTCCAAATGTTGAATTGTATTTCCCCATTTCTAATTTTGTTTCCATCGATTTATAATTTGCATGTCAAGTCTCCAACATTGATTACGAAAAGTAGATTAAAGCAAGTACAAGTAATTAGTGAAGTGCAGCTAGGTAGACCATGCCTTTAATACTACGAAATTTATAAAAGTAAAAATAAATCCGTACGGCTTTCCACCAACAATAAATTTTCATCGACGAACTTTTCCGTTCTGGAATCCGCACGTATTACTTAAGGTTCTTTGCAGCGTCCCTTCACCCCCTAGCTGCAACCCCTTTCGTTCCCTTTGCTCTACCTCTTTTCATATTCTATTTCTTCCATCTTACTTTCCACCCTCTCCTAACAATTGATTCATAGTGCAACTGCGAGGTTTTCCTCCTGTTACATCTTTCAAACTTTTTCCTGCCAATTTCCGTTTCAGCGCTGAGTGACGTCATAGTTCCCAGTGTTTGGCCTTTGGCCTAAATTCTATATTCAATTCAAATCTTAAGTTCCGCGTAATTCAAACGCGAATGGATCTGATAACTACTGTTGCTGAATGAATTATTGAGAGGCGAATCAAATGCGTCATTGTAAATTATATCCAGTCTTTCTCATGGCATACTGAATTGGTGGTTTGTATGCGCTAAGCAAATCTTGCTTTACCAACTTGTCGAAGCTAGAATTTTGGGCGTAGTATTCGAGTTTCTTCGAGATGGTTCGCTTTCCTTAGCTTTGGATAGCAGTGTCGACAGCTCAGATCTGACCTGCATATCTTTTACAAGATTTGTTTGGGGAACTTCCAAGAAATTCTCCGTAGGGGCTAGTGCCGTCAGTTCATCTCATGCGGTGTACTGTAGGCATTACTTAAGGTTCTTTGCGGTGTCCCTTCGTCCCTTAGCTGCAACCCTTTTCATTCCTTTACTATACCTCCATTCCTATTCTCTTTTTTCCATCTTACTCCCCACCCTCTCCTAATAATTGTTTCGTAGTAAATGTGCGAGGTTTTGCCTCCTGTTGCACCTTTCAAACCTTTTTACTGTCAATTTCCGTTAACGATGAATGACCTCATAGGTCTCAGTGCTTGGCATGTAGGTACCCTAAATTCTATATTCTATTATATTCTATTCTTACTAAAAATTATAGGGGGGCGGGCCGGGCGGGGTTGTGAATTTCACCCAAATCTTTGGATATAACTCAGCTCGCTCTCAATCGCGCCTAGGGATTTCTGCTGCCGGATAATGAGACGAAACATGTAGACAGTAGTCTTTTTATTGCTGTTTTTTTTTATCTTCGTTCAAATAGAATTTTCCAAAATATTTCGCGTTTCGTTTTGGATAACTGTGTCCAAAATTTTCAGTATAACAACGAATCAGTATTTGCATCTCAAGAGAGAATGTTCTTTTATCTCTTAATTTTATGTGTGTACTATATATATATATCATATATATATATATATAGTATAGATATTATATATATATATATAATATATCTATATTACATATATATCTATATACATATATCTATATATATTACATATATATATATATATATATATATATATATATATATAATATGTATATAGATATATATATATATATAATATATATACATATATAGATATGTTAATCTCTATTCGTGTTATGGAATTTATATGAATTGTGTATTTGGTGAATGTGATTTTTTTAAATTTAGCTTTTGTAGAGTCATATTTAGATACTTACTATATTATCTAGATATATGATATATATATATATATGTATATAGATATATATATATATATATATATATATAATATATATATATATCTATATATTATATATATATATATATATTCGTTAGTGAAATCTTCATGGGCTGGACTTTCAATGCTTAGAATTTATTTCGTGGAATTTTAGGCAGATTTGACAGTACGATCACGTTGAATGTGTTCTCTGACAATGATATTTCTCATTAATTGTGTGTAGAAAGTTACCTTTCGTGTTAGGATATTGATTTTTTTGGTGTGATTTTAAAGCTGAGAGCATGTACTTCATTACAGTATCTTAACCCTCCCCCCCTTTCCAAAAAGGGGGAAGGGTGGGCAACTGCAGATTGTAAAAAATATTTTCCGAAAATGCTGTTTTCTAATACTTAGTTCTTTTGCAGCGAGCAAAAGTATGCTAATTGCATTTCTGATGATAAAATATATAGTTTAATGTTTCTTATTCCCGTTGTTTTATTGATTAAAATGCGCGAGAAAAAGATGCTAAACTTTTGATGGTTCTCTGGTGAGAACTTCGATATCAAAATTTCTTTGGTAAATATTCTGGGAAAACATTTTGGTGTCATTTTAAATATATTGTATTTAAAAAAGCAAAATAACAAAATGTTAAAGGTTAAAATAATTAGGTGGAATTAGATGAAATCAATGAAATTACAGACTTTGTCTTGAAAAATATTCCCCAAAAATCAAGTATAAATTACTATATATATATATATATATATATATTATATATATATATAGCTATTATACGGGGAATTTATATATATATAGTATATATGCATATATATTAGAATTTAATTTATCTTGATTTTCTGGGGAATATTTTTAAAGACAAAGTCTGTAATTTCATTGATTTCATCTAATTCCACCTAATTATTTTAACCTTTAACATTTTGTTATTTTGCTTTTTCTAAATACATATATATATATATATATATATAATATATATATATACATACATACATACATATAATTGGCCTAAATGCACACACACAGTGTAAGTATATATATATTAAATGTAGGCCTAAATACACATACACACAGTGTAAGTATATATATGTGACGGTACTTACTTTCTTTGCACAGATCTAAGGTAACGTGTGCCGACACTGGAGGCGATACTTTGGAGAATTAGGCTTTATAATAAATTCTTCTTGTCTTGCTCAATGTTCTTAATCTGGGATTCGTTAAAAGAGTTCAAATTTTGGATGAGAAATTAAATTATATATCCATACAAAATTACATTTTATTCTTCGTTTAGGGATTCTTACAAATGGTTTTTTCCACCTTCTGAGTTACTGGGCTCTTGGACTGATAAAACTTAATTGCACTTGTTGCAATTACGAGTCTATAGGCACGAGGGAAATTTACTGAGTATTGATTGTCACTTTCACTGTCTTTGATTGCTTCGCACACCACACTTTTGCACTTGTTCTTCTTCTGGGGATTCTTCTGTCTTTCTCTCTCTTCTCTGCCTGTTGCTGCGCCACTGGTTCTCCTCGTTCCCCTCTTTGTCGTTATCTTCTCTTGACTTCTCTGTTCCCCTTTTTTCTCTGCTCTCGTCTTTTTCTGCCTGCTCTCTCTCTGTCTCGCCTTTTTGTTCAGTTGAAATCTCCTTAGCCCCGCCTTTGGATTTTTGGATTCTGACTGGGTGTGGCATTTTCTGAAAGACTTTTTGTGTCTTAGTGGCTACTAACTTCATACGAGACCGCCTTCCTGTCAGGTCTTCTACAGTAATTCGTAGGCTTTGAATTTGTATAACGCCCTCCTTCTTCATGTCCTGGCTTCTTAGGGGCGTATCCCTTGGTAACCTCATAGGTCATTCGTTTGATACCCCTTTTGGGCTGTCTTATGACCAACACTCATGGCTTTTGATTCGTCGATACTAGAGGCCTATATTTGGGAGGGTGGAGCACTTAAGAGTTCGGCACTCCCCTCCTTTGAACAACGGGTCATAGAATTCCTTTTTAACGTATGCCAGATGGCTCTCTCTGACCTGTTCACGAAGGGAACGGCGATTAGTCATAGGCGCTAATGAGAGTAGTTTCCAATTTCTCGAATATGCCTGGGCGATATCCCTCATCGACCATAATCTCTTGGTTGGGTCACTAATCGCTGGTACGGGACAAGAGGCTTTTTTGTTTTTTGGGGGAGGGGGAATGAAAACCAGATGTCTAATGGCTAAAAGCCTAATGTTTGGAGTAACAAAAATCCCTTCGCTAAGAAAAATCATTATCGTATTTCCCTTTTCTCTTTTCTCCTTATTATCCGTTTCGTGCCTTTTTCTTAAGTATTATTAAGTTATTGCCTTTTGGAATAACGACACTGTGCCACACTATTACAGTCTCGGCCCGCTACCTCGCTGACTCCGACAGCGTTATCTAAGCTGAAGCAAATATTATACCTACAAGAGGACTCCTAACTTATGCTTCTTGGAAATCATATTGAAACTTTAACTCAAAAACATCAAAAGTGAATTTAAACATGAGCAAATCCTTGATTAAGTAACGTTAAGGGCAACAATCAAAATTGAATGTAAATATGAATAAATTCTTGAGTAAGTAACATTCAGAGAAACATTAAAAAAAACTGAATATGGACATGAACAAATACTTGATTAAGAAATATTAAAAGAATCATCAAACTGAATTCAAATATGTGTAAATCACATTAAGAAACATGAAACTGAATGCAAAAAAGAATAAATCACCAAAAACAAGAAAACTGAAAGTTAAACATACATAAGCCCTTGAGTCACATAAGTTATATAAATGCATGGTAGAAAGCAAAAATAATGGTAACTATCCAAGTTTACAGTACATGATTGGTTCAGTCCTCAGTCCTATTCTATCTAGGTGGATATCGTCTTTCCTTATGGAAAAATAAATTTCGTTCTTTGTTGACGACACTTGATGGCTTCTTGTTGGCTGTGACCTGCTGCTTGGAGCAAGTCCTGGGAGAAAATATCCTTGTGTATTTGTATGCAATAACAAGTGTGTCCTTGACTTCCTACTGAGATTGTGTATTGTGTTTATGCAAAATTTCATTGGACATTATTACTGTAATTTCTGAGTAACCTTGTACATTAAACAATATAACTTCACTGCTTGATACTAAAACAAAATTGGCAACTCGGTTAAAGGAACCGGTTAGTGGTTAATACTTGTAGGTTTCTTCTACTGTGACAACAATTAGTAAGCTTTCACCAATCAATATCTTGTTAGTAAGTTTCAACAACTACTATCTTGTTAATGAGTCTTCATCAATTAACTTCTTGTTAGTGAGTCTTCATCGATTAATATCTTATTAGTAAGTTATCATCAATCAACATCTAATGGATTTGAACATAGTAAGTGTATTAATTACCCCTTCAAAATCTTAATCATTTCTGAAACGAATTCTCTTATCTTAAAATCTCTTAATGTCTATCTTAACCCGTCTTATTTATTCTTTTACTTCTAGAATGTTCTTAGGGAACGATTAAACTTAATATACGTCTTAAATTCTTATACTGCGCTTTGAACCGTTTCTTACATACCCAAATATTTCCCTTCAAGTCAAAATAATTTGAAGTTAAGTGCACTTAACCCAAAAAAAATTGCTACAAACCAACTAATTAAAGTAAGAATTGCAACAATAAAAGATTATTCCTAAGTCGACCGATGAAGGTTATTTCTTAGGTTATATCTAGTTCCTTCTTCTGGAATGTCTTCTGACGTCTCTGTCATTTCGGATTCTTCAACTTCTTTGGTTCTCTTGACCTTGTCCTTGTTTATCCAAAATTCTTCTTCTTCTAATGATTCAGCATATGTGGAAGGCATTTGGTTATTCATTTTCTTAACCTTTATCTTAGTTTCTTGTACGTCTACGACCTTGTATGGTCCTGTGAATTTTGTGGCTAACTTATAATTAATACCACTTCTTACTTCCTTCTTAATATAGACTTCATCCCCTTTCTTGTAGTCTACAGGCCTTAATCCTTCTTGATGCTTCTCTATCATATTCTGCCGCTGGGCTTCTTCTAGATTCTTGTGCAATTGCTTGTGTATTATCTTTAAAGTGTTTCCGATCTTATCTTCATGATATCTTCAGAGAATTAGGCTGTATTGGCTGATTCAGCCATGCATAAGGTAAATCTGGGTTTTTCATATCCCATCAAAGCTTTTTGTTATGGGAGTTGCACGAATACTCGTATGATGCCTTGCATTTTAATGAATATAATTGGACTAAAGGTAAATTGACGTCCCAGTCAGGATCCCTGGTCCAACTGTTTGTGACGTAATACGTCTAAAACCTTCCTGTTATTCCTTTCTACCAAGCCATTGCTAGCTGGGTGATACGGCTGTATCGCTACTTTTTCTACCTTAAAGGCGTTACAAATTTCTTGAACTAACGAGTTGTTGAAACTCGGTCCCATTATCAGAAAATAATGAGCTGTGGGGGGCAGAATATCTGCAAAATATCTTATCGAAGAGTGCGGTTGCACAATCCTTGGCACTTTTACTAGTTAGTGTACCACTCTGTATATCTCGTGAGCGCGTCGATACATACTAGTATATTCTTATTCCCTTTACTCGTGGTATGAAGATTAGTGATAAGATCAATAGATACTCTTTCGAAAGGAGTCTGTGGGATAGGATATTTCCCTAGTGGTACTTCCTTGTCTGTTCTTCCCTTGTAGCTGTTACATGTATTGCAGCTCTTCACATAATTACTAACATCCTTGTGAATTCCCTTCCAATGGAAAGTTCTTTGGATTAAATCTAATTGTCTCATCCCTTCCTGGGTGAGCTCTCATGTCATCGTCGTGCATTAGCTCAATGACCTTGTTTCTTAGACACCTTAGGTACTAACCTTTTGTGCAGTACACCTAGAAATTGACCAAATGGATCATATTCATGACACATCCAAATTAATACGCCATCTATGTCCGTTAGTGCATCTGTGGACATCCAACCTTCCTACCTAGTTCGGTTAATTCTTGTTGGCTGTGTTTTCTTTCGTTTTCTAACGTATTTAAACAGTTCCCTTATATCTTCATCTCCTTCTTGTTCCTTTATGAAATTTTGGCCGGGAAAGCTCCTCTGTATAATGCATGGTGAGTACATTTACGTCATTGCACATTGTTTCATTCTTTTCTTCTTCTTGACTTATCATATTTATACTATCACCTTGTTGACACATATCTTGATAATGCATCTGCTACCTTATTCGTCTTCCCAGGGACATATTTCACCTCTATATCATAATCTTGGGCTGTCATGAACCAACGTGCTCTTCGTCCAGAAAAATTAGGGTTCTTTAGCATTTCTACTGCGGCTGAATGATCCGTGAACACGGTTATCTTGTAACCAAAAAATGATGTATCTGAAAATGCCTTTACAAAAGCGTCATTATAGCTAGAGACTCGAGGTCTGTTACTGAGTAGTTCACTTCTGAGGGCTTTAATTTCCTACTGTAATAAGCTATCGCATTATACTTATTATCTTGTCTTTGCATTAAACATGCTCTATACCAATGTGGCTGCGTCCGTGGCTAAAAAGAATTCTTGCCAAAGTCTGGAAAGCTAAGTACTGGGGGATGTGTTAATCTTTCTTTCAATTCATCAAATGCTTTCTTGCTGCTCGTCTGTCCATACAAATGATACGTGTCCTTTAAAAGTTCAGTTAGTGGGAGCGGATATGACTGCAAAGTTCCCTACGAACTTGCGGTAAAAACCTGCTAAACCTAAGAATGACTTTACGTCTTTCTTGCACTGAGGTGTAGGATATTCCTTGATTGACTTAATCTTTAAGTCGTTTACTTCTACGCCCTTTTCACTTAGTGTATGCCCAAGGTAGTCTATTTTCCTTTTAAGGAAGTTACACTTCTTTAATTTAAGCTTCAGGTTGGCTTTTCTTAATCTCTTTAGGACTTCTCTGACTAAGTCTATGTGTTCCTCTATAGTGTCTGTTGCTATTACCAAATCATCTATGTAACAGTGTACGTCCTTGCCTAGTAAAATCGCCCAAAATTTTATCCATTAATCTTACAAAAGTTACCGGGCTTGACTTTAGACCAAAGGGCATTCTTACATACTGGTATCTGCCGTTAACTAGTGGAAAAAGCAGTTAAAGGTTTACTTTTCTTCGTCTAGAGGGATTTGCAAGAATCCCTGCAATAAATCTATTGTGGTGAAGTACTTCTTGGACCCTATAGTGGCGATAAGATCTCGCATTGACGGCATTGGATAAGGATCATTTTCAGTAATTTGGTTCAATTTTCTGAAATCCACAACTTTCTATAACCCGTTTTTGTCCCTTTTTGGAACTAGCAAAAGTGGAAAAGACCATGGGGATTTTAGATTGTTCTATTATTCCTTGCCTATTCATCTTTGTAATTCTCTTTCGATGATCTCCTTCTGGGAATGTGCTACTCTGTAGGCTGGTATGTAAATTGGCTTTGTGTTCGATGGAATGTCTACTCTATCTTGTGCGTTATTTCGCGTGTATTTCCCAAGGTTGTCGCCGTCTAGAGCGACTATATCCTTATATTCGCACAGTCTATGAATTCTTCTCAAACATGGTTTTCCTTAATGTCCTTTAAATGAAATCCTATTTTAGCTCTTCTCAGTTTTATGTCCTGAGCATAATTTTCATTTCCTTTACTGATCGCGGCTACCGTTTCCCTTTCTACAACTCGGATAGGTATGGAGTATACTTCTGCTAGGCCTATCTCTGTACCTGGTGTTACTTAACCCCTTTCCTCCTCTGTTATTCGTAATCTGTAACGCTATTTGCTCTGTCTGACTTCATGTAAACTAGAAGAATAATGTATTCCATTTACTTGCGACTTTTCAGTAAGCGTGAGAATTTCCCTTTCCTTCAAAAATCGGATTACTGTACATTCTACCCACGTGCTTTCTCCTGTTTAAGTCTTAATTCCCTCTCTAACTTTAAATAAGTGCATTGATTTGAATTCTAAGAGGTTAATGATCTGTTGTGAACTCGTGGATGCATATTCCGGATATCTTCCCTCTTTGTTCTTTATCCCGTTCTTTAAGATGTCTTATCCTTCTTTAAGATACCTTTCAGTGTGGGATTCTCTTGAGTCTGGGTTCTTTTAATTGGCTTGCATATTGGTATTCTAGAAATCTCACGACCGTTTTAATCACTAGTTGTTCTCTAGGGGCATCAATTGCTTATCCCTTGTCTAGCCATAGTGGATAACCTATCAGCAAATGAGCAAAAGTTAATTGTATATCTCTGGCTACCAGAACATTTTCTCTTAGAGCAATTCTTCCTAGCTTAAATGGAAAATCTAACTGTCCAATTACGTGGATATCATTGCCCTGGACGTCTGTGATTCTACAATCTACCGCTGGGATCAAACTTAAGTGAGAAAAATACAACCGATACACCTTTTCAGACATTATATTCTTAGGACTACCTGTATCAAAGAATGTAATAATAGGTTTCTCTAGACCGACATGTGCGGGAAATAATGGTCTATAATTATATTCATTCCCTACATGAACCTTGCTAACCTGTGTAGCTTGGCTTAGCCTTGACATTCCGGACGTTCTCTCTGTTATAGAGGAAGATCATTGTACCAGTAAGCAGAAAATTTACTTCCCATTGCGTCGTCTGACATTGACTGAACTGGTTGATAAACCTATGCTTGCTGTTGATTAGCATATCTATTGGGACGGAATCCCTATTTCCTCTAACGGGGGAGGGGGATTGACTATTGTTTCTACTTCTGCCTCTCGACTGAGATCTACCTCTAGGAGCTGAAACAAATTTATTTCTGCATTCTCGGGCACTATGTCCTGTTCTCTTATGGAAAGGACAGAAGGCTATCCCTCGGCAGTCACTGGCTAATTGTCCTCTCTTCTGACAGTTTATAACACGTGACTGTCGAAAATCCTCCTTGAGAAGATTTACCTGGCATCCTTATTCTGATTTCTAGATGGTGTCCCTAGATCTATTTGGGGACCCCTTGTGCCTTTTTTGTCCTATAGCGACTAAAACAAAGGTCTGTATATAGGATTCCCTTCAGGCCTTCTACCTAAGATTTTTGTTTCCTCCTCTTCAATTCCCCCTCTGCTACATCATCGGATGTCTCCCACTTACGAGTCATCCTTGCAATAACTTCCGTAGGCAGGCTTCCAATCATTATTGCTAGTCTAAATATTTTTTTAACATGACTCATTAGCATTTTTTGCTTGCCTCCTTCTACCTCTATCCAACCTGTGGATTCCATGAAGTTACCCCATTCGTTCATATTGTTATACACTGAGAGCTCAAACTCTTGATAACGTCTTTTCGTCTAACTTAAATTGACGCACGATCCTTGCCAAAGCTAGTAACTGGATCTCTTTCACCAACTGTGGATAAACCTCCTAAAATACCGTTTCAGTTCTTCCCAATTCTTAAGATCTCGGTAAGTCTCGGAGTGGACGTACCGTTTCTAAGTCTCCTCCGGCTTCCAAATCAAGATAACTCTTGGCTTCAATAAGCTTTTCTCTATCTGTCCCCGTTATGCTGTCTAGGCGTGTCTCCACTTGCTCTATCCAGTTCTCTAAGTTACAAGCTAACTGACCATCCTTTCTTCGCAAAATTTAGATATGTGATTAATCACATGTCCCCTTATGTGTTCCCATTACTGCTGCGTTCGAATTCGCGGACTGTGTACCTTCCGGCATGGTTAATTTCCTTGTTTGACTTCTCGTGAGCACAGGCGTTCTTACGTTCTGATAAGGAGTCGGTCTCCCCTTGACCATCGACTCGTTAATGGAAATTTCTTAGTTACTGAGTATCTTATTAAAGTATCAAAGTTATGACAGTAAATATCCCGGAAAGAAAATGATAAATAACAATAAACTGTTTTTACTTAAGTATTCGATTACCCAAAAAAATAAAAGAATTTTCCCCAGAAATATTCTCAAAGTCTTACGTTACCGATAAGCGATTCTTAAACAACAACAAAAACCCTCTTAACAGTACTGGTAAAACGATACTGAACTGACCATAAAGTGTACGCTAACGAGAGACCTCCCGTGAATTACCCTTGTTATCCTAAACAAACAAAATAAAAACAAGTAAACATTCACCCGACGTAACAAGTAAAAAGCAAATACTAAAACAAAAAAAAAAAAAAATCAAAGTATAAGAAATCACAAAAAACAACCAAAATCACAAAAAATAACATAAAATGACACAATCAAAATTCAAATTAAAATTTGAAGTTATTGGTTAGTAAAAATACCAAATGTTCTGAACAAAAGGTCTTAGTAGCTGATTAGTTATAATTAGTAAAATAAGAAATATCGTAAGGTTTTGTTGCCAAAAAAAAAAGTTCAGTGAAAATCTTTTAATCTTGAAATACCAGAAATTGTCTAACTGAAATGTTAATCGCGTAATTTACTTTTAATAGAGTTTAATGTTATGTAAGTGTGGGGATTTTTATTTGGACTTAACTTGCGTCGCCTTCGGCACCCGGGGTTGCGTCTGACAGCTTGCGTTCGCCTACCAGCGCGTTGAATGATGCGTTGTTACGTCTGCGGGAAGGGGACTTCTCTCTCTCTCTCTCGATTGCGTTGACTGTTGCGTTTTCGGGATCGTTTTCTTTCCTCTTGATATTTTTCTTCATGCTTTCGACATCTTGTTCTTCTAGTGGAACGACTGTTCTTGTTCTTCAGAGTGGAGTTTTACTTTCGCAAAGTGTGGGTGGCTTTTTTTGGAGCGCTTTTATTGTTACAACTCGGGTAACTGTCTCTTTGGAATTTGGGGAAGCTACTGGTAACTGTCTTTGAGGAGAACTTCTATTTTGAGTGGCGTGAATGGATTGAAATCTCTTATGCCGACACTAAACTTTTGATTCCGTTTCTTTGCGCCGTTGTCTTTAACTGTCATTCGTGTCTTCGTATCACGTCGCTAATCACCATTTCTTTGCTGTGTTTTTATCTTCCTATCCTTACCACTCGACATCAATTAATCTTGTCACTATATCAATCTTTATCTCATCGTATCCCATCGCTCTGCCACCAATTTATCTGTGACGGTACTTACTTTCTTTGCACAGATCTAAGGTAACGTGTGCCGACACTGGAGGCTATACTTTGGAGAATTAGGCTTATATAAATTCTTCTTGTCTTGCTCAATGTTCTTAATCTGGGATTCGTTAAAAGGGTTCAAATTTTGGATGAGAAATTAAATTGATATATCCATACAAATTACGTTTTATTCTTCGTTAGAGGGGATTCTTACAAATGGTTTTTCCACTTCTGAGTTACTGGGCTCTTGGACTGATAAAACTTAATTGGCACTTGTTGCAATTACGAGTCTATAGGCACGAGGGAAATTTACTGAGTATTGATTGTCACTTTCACTGTCTTTGATTGCTTCGCACACCACACTTTTGCACTTGTTCTTCTTCTGGGGATTCTTCTGTCTTTCTCTCTCTTCTCTGCCTGTTGCTGCGCCACTGGTTCTCCTCGTTCCCCTCTTTGTCGTTATCTTCTCTTAACTTCTCTGTTCCCCTTTTTTCTCTGCTCTCGTCTTTTTCTGCCTGCTCTCTCTCTGTCTCGCCTTTTTGTTCAGTTGAAATCTCCTTAGACCCCGCCTTTGGATTTTTGGATTCGCTGAGGGTGTGGCATTTTCTGAAAGACTTTTTGTGTCTTAGTGGCTACTAACTTCATACGAGACCGCCTTCCTGTCAGGTCTTCTACAGTAATTCGTAGGCTTTGAATTTGTATACGCCTCCTTCTTCATGTCCTGCTTCTTAGGGCGTATCCCTTGGTAACCTCATAGGTCATTCGTTGATACCCCTTTTGGGCTGTCTTATGACCAACACTCATGGCTTTTGATTCGTCGATACTAGAGGCCTATATTTGGGAGGGTGGAGCACTTAAGAGTTCGGCACTCCCCTCCTTTGAACAACGGGTCATAGAATTCCTTTTTAAACGTTGCCAGATGGCTCTCTCTGACCTGTTCACGAAGGGGAACGGCGATTAGTCATAGGCGCTAATGAGAGTAGTTTCCAATTTCTCGAATATGCCTGGGCGATATCCCTCATCGACCATAATCTCTTGTTGGTCACTAATCGCTGGTACGGACAGAGGCTTTTTTGGGGGAGATGAAAACCAGATGTCTAATGGCTAAAAGCCTAATGTTTGGAGTAACAAAATCCCTTCGCTAAGAAAAATCATTATCGTATTTCCCTTTTCTCTTTTCTCCTTATTATCCGTTTCGTGCCTTTTTCTTAAGTATTATTAAGTTATTGCCTTTTGGAATAACGACACTGTGCCACACTATTACATATATATATATATATATATATATATATATATATATATATATATATATATATATATATATATAAATCTACGACAAAACCTTTTCAGTTTTGTATAAGTTATTGCCATGTATGCTATCCATTGTTCTGGTAAATTAAACATTACTACTAGATAGCACCATTAATGATACAAGTTATTGTTTTCACTTGCAGTTTGCAGCACTGCAAAGGTTCATTGTTAACTGTACATATTTTTTTTACCTCCATTTATCAACATTTATGATTCAGTGGACGTTATAAAAGTAAAATATGTAGCGTAAATAATGTACCTGATATAAACGCGATGCAATTGCAACAGTATTTACATTCTGCAGTGATTTTTGACAGCACGGTTTCGCTAGTAATGATATTTTTCGTTGTTGTGACAAAGAATTTTGTATAATCCCTTTCAAGTGAAAAAAATGCTCATAATTGAATGACATAAATGAAGGCCATAAAAATAATAACTTTTTTAAAGATGGTGTTAAATATTTTTTTCTTTTTCTTTATAGAAAATTGTCATTCTGAACCAAACTGCAAGATTTATAACGCAAGAAAATGTTATCTTATTTCCTCAGTAGTAGTGGTCATGAAGATAACAATAAAGTTCTTTGTGTAATAAAGCTCTTCAGGTGTCATATGAGGGTCATGATAACGTTCAGGGTTTTGGATGTCATAAAGTTCGTCAGGTGTCACATGAGGGTCATAATAACAGTGTTATTTTGGTCTCATAAAGTTTTCCAGGTGTCACATGTGGGTCACAATAACAATTGAATTCGTTGATGTCATAAAATTGTTCAGGTGTCATATGGCGATCATAATAACAATTTAATTCTTTGGTGTCATAAAGTTCTTCAGATGTCACATGAGGGTCATAATAATAGTCAAGTTCTTAGGTGTCATAAAGTTCTTTATGTGTTACATGAGGGTCATAATAACAGTCAAGTTCTTAGAAGTCTTAAAGTTCTTCAGGTGTCACATGAGGGTCATGATAGCAGTCAAATTTTTTTAGTGTCATAAAGTTCTTCAGGTGTCACATGGGGGTCATGATAGCAAGGGTCATAATAACGCTCACAGTTCTTTGGTGTCATAAAGTTCTTCAGGTGTCACATGAAGGTCAAAATAACCCTCAAGTGCTTTGGTGTCATAAAGTTCTACAGGTGTCACATGTGGGTCATATATAGTAAGTTCAGTTTTTTGGTGTCATAAAGTTCTTCAGGTGTCACATGGGGGTCATAGCAATAGTTTAGTTCTTGTGTGTCAGAGTTTTTCAGGTGTCACATGTGGGCCATGATAACAGTCAAGTTCTTTGATGTCATAAAATTGTTCAGGTGTCACATGGGGGTCGTAGTAACAGTTTAGGTCTTTGGTGTCATAGAGGTTTTCAGGTGTCACGTGTGGATTGTAATAACAATCAATTTTGTGGTCATAAAATTGTTCAGGTGTCACATGGGTTGTCATAACAATCAAGTTTGGCGTCATCAAATTTTTCAGGTGTCACATGAGCGTCATTAAAGTGCCCTTCCACAATGCAAAGGGCCGTTGTCACTGGCCCCACTGATGGTACAATACACGTTCGTGTTGTGTTAAAGGTGAAAATTCGCGTGCAAAATCTACCCGGAAGTGCAGGTGAATGAACAGGTCCTTGATTATTTTTGGGGGTGTGTGTTTTTATTCCGCTTATGTTGGCGGATTGTGAGATACTGCGCAGTAGGTGACTTTCCCATTGCGCAAACTGCGCAATAGATGGCTTTTTTTCACTGCGCGATGGATGACTTTTTTTTTTTTAACGTTAGTTTCCTTTCTTTGTAGTTATTTTTATGTTGTGTTACGGTTCACATTATCCTATTATCTTTTGCATTCTCTATCATGTCATCTAATTTTCCCAATTTATCTCTTTCCTTTTTTTTGTTTTTACATTATATTCTTTCTATATAGCTTCATTTTTCATTATATTCTAGTCCTGTTATATATCTGCATATTACATTGAGTCCAGTTATATTTTTCATTATGCTCTCTGTCTTATCATTTTCTTGTTTATTTTCTATCATTTGCGCTTAAACTATCACTTTCATGTTCGACATGATTGTGTCTTGGTTCTTGAAAGTAGAAAACAGAAAATATAGAAAAAGTAAATTATATATATATATATATATATATATATATATATATATATATATATATATATATATATGTATATATATATATATATATAATGTATATATATATAGACTATTTACGGATTTGAATTCTAATGGAAAATTAATTTAAGCTTAGAGATTGTTTTAAATGATGATTATCAAAATTTCTGAAACCTCAATTGGAGGCCTACGGCCTGGCATTTTGAAATCCTTACATTCTGTGATTTTCACTGGAACGAAGAACAGAAGTTAATAAGCTTTTTATTTTGGGTAAAGGGCACTGCAGTGACACAGGTAGTGCTTTGAATCTTTCCTTTCATCGACGTTTCAAAAGCAGAAGTTATGTCGTCCTAGTTATCCTTGACCGATTTCCAGAGAGGAGTAGAAGAAGAAGAAGAAGAACAATATAACAAAGAGCTGTGTGACGCCGGACTTGAGTACTGAGCTATAAATGTGCAAAGTCGTGAAATATTATGCCGGAACGTAAGGTCCGAAGCAGTTTATCATAAGAGCGTAAAATTTTAGACGCCTTATTTCATGCTCGGAACCAAATCAGACTCTCTCTCTCTCTCTCTCTCTCTCTCTCTCTCTCTCTCTCTCTCTCTGGCTGTGTTTGTTATCTCCCCCCCCCTCTCTCTCTCTCTCTCTCTCTCTCTCTTTCTCTCTCTGTGGTTGTATGTCCCTACGGACGGGCTGCTCTTGAGCAAGAGCCCGTGCTGGCTTAAAGCTAGCTTAATCTTTAACAACAACAACAACAACAACAACGGTTGTATGTTTGCGCGCCTTTGTTCTCTCTCTCTCTCTCTCTCTCTCTTCTCTCTTTGACTGTGTTTGTTATCTCTCTCTCTCTCTCTCTCTCTCTCTCTCTCTCTCTCTCTGTGGCTGTCTGTTTGCGCGCCTCTCTCTCTCTCTCTCTCTCCTCTCTCTCTCTCTGTGTTTGTGTTTGTCTCCTCTCTCTCTCTCTCTCTCTCCCTGTGGTTGTAGTATGTGTGCGCAAGAGCGCGCATGTGCGTGTGTGTGGGTGTGCGTGTGTGTGTCTGTGTCTGTTTCCAGGGGCATGGAGTTAGGTTATTGACTCTATAGCTTATGCGCAAAATGGTCGTTCGACGTTTGGTGTGACCTGTTTTCCACTTTCCAGTTTGTCTTTTCGCATTTTCGACAACACTGATGAAACATTATATGCCTGTGGTATTGACCTCGCATATTTTTTGTTTGGTATGGATCGTAAACCTATTTTGTTCAACTCTTCTATATATATATATATAATATATATATATATATATATATATATATATATATATTATTCATGCAATTATATACATTCATATACTATATGCATCACAACACACACATTATATATATATATATATATATATATATATATATATATATATATATATATATATATATTATATATATATACAGTGCACGCTTTTAGGTCTTTCTATATCCTTTGGGCTGGCGCTAAAACCGGTCATTAGGCTACCCGTTTTTCGTTATCTTTTGCTCTAAAAATAAAGTAACTCATAAAATACACACATACGCTCTCATTGGAGAGCTCAAAAGAGAGAGAGAGAGAGAGAGAGAGAAGAGAGAGAGAGAGAGAGACCCCTGTACTAGAATCATCCAGTTCCAGTGCATCCTCGAACCCACTGAATCGATGTTGATCGGTTCAGTCCCCTTGAAGACTCCTAATGAAAACAAACTGGTTAAGACCAAGCTCCAAGGGGAAGAGGAGATTAAAGCAATTATCTGAGGAAGAGGAGCATTACCAGGAGCGTCCACATGCAGGTAGTGCGTCATTCAGTAATGGAGAAATTTCCCCGTTGGGGTGAGCTGGAGGCCAGGGTTAGTAGTGCCGCCAGTGCACCTCGTGCGGTTGCACTGTAGGCATTACTTAAGCTCCCATCCTTTTAACACTTTCTAAGCCTTTGGAAGTTACTTAGGGTTCTTCGTAGCGTCTCTACTTTAGGCCCCTAGCTGCAATCCCTTTCATTCCTTTTACTGTACCTCCGTTCATCTTCTCTTCCCTCCATATGCCTATCCACTCTCTCCTAACAATTGTTTCATAGTGCAACTGCTATGAGGTTTTATTCTTGTTACACCTTCCAAACCTTTCTACTGTCGATTTCCCTTTCAGCGCTGAATGATCTCATTGGTCACAGCGCTATTCCTTTTGCCTAAATTCTACGTATATTCATTCAATCCTCTCAAGAGGGCAGTTTGGGTCAAATTGGTTCGGAAGTGGTGTCGTTAGGTGCTTGTAAGTGGTATCAGGCGCTTTTAGGTGGTCTTAAAAAAAAAAAAAAAAAAAAAAAATCATTTCATCATTCCAAGAGCGTTTGGTGCCTTGAAGACTGCACGTGGAGCCCGCATCGGAAATCATGAATATGTAGTATATATACCAGACTCATACGAATGCGAGTATTTTTAGAGCTTTAGATTAATCAATGCCTCGCACGAACTGTTATTTTTAGTGTTGTTTGCGTTACCGCATGAGGTTTTGGATAAGTGGAGAAATGAGCAGAATGATTCATTAATGCTTGTACGCAGTTTCGCTGCTTTCTTTGCCTTGTTTAGAGAGCGAGAGTAAGATGCAGGTAGTTCCTTCTGTAATGGCCGACGTGGCTGTCTGTTTCATTTGTTTTTATTTTCTGGAATAACTCTTGAAGAGCATTTAATAATTTTTTTATATATTCTTAATGTAACACAGAATATGTATCACCGGCCGTCATTGTCATTTTTGTCAATCCGTTTTATCCTAAATTCTGGAATATAATTATCATTGTCATTTTGTCTATAAATTTTATCCCAAGTCATGGTATATAAATCAAACTTTTTCTTTTGCGAATAGCTATATAGTCATAACATTTTGGTTAGAAAGTATACTTCATATATTTGCGTTCTAGAAAATAAGATATTCATGATTTTAAAATTAACACTTTAAACTAAATCCTGTATTTATGTATTTTCAAAATCCAAGCTATGAAACGAGCTGCTTTGGTGGCTGCTGGGCCAGAATTGACTGCGTGGTATGTGAATTTGCGAAGTATGACAAAGGAATGTGAATCACTGAAAGGATTCAGATTTGTATTGTTGATGAGGCAAGTGGAACGTCAGACTAATGCTTGCGCAACCATTGGGTGTCGCCATCGAATTCTTCACCCATTACTTAGGGTGATAAGAAATTTAATCCTTTTCAAACATAACCAGCAGTCACCAGTTACCGTCCTAAATCGCTTCTTACGTTAAAAGTTTTTATTTATTTTTTATTTTTTTAATGTTTATTGTTTCATTCGTGTCTTTAATGTCTGTTTGAGAAGGAAATGTTTAAATAAAATGGAACATCCAAATATTTCCCGTGGGAATTTGTCAAAAATATCCAAGATCACTGAGTCTCCGTGGCATAGAGGCTTCAGCGCCTCAGTGCCGTGATCGGTATGGTCTTGGCCCGCCACCGCGGTGGCCGCGAGTTCGATTCTCTGTCATTCCACTGAGGGGTAAGAGATGTGTATTTCTGGTGATAGAAGTTCACTCTCGATGTGGTTAGGAAGTCACGTAAAGCCGTTGGTCACGTTGGTGAATAACCACTGGTTCCATGCAACATAAAAACACCAAACAAACAGATAAAAATAGAGGTTTCAGATACAGTACTGAGAACAAATACCTCATGTCTCTATCACATAAAATATGACGTAATTCTAGAACGTTAATTTTATTTTTCATGTAATTTCACGTAGTGTAATTAGTGACTGAAAAGTTGCAATTTGCGTCAGTTATATGTGCCATAGAATTCAGATCAGTCATAATTACTTGTTTGTGTTGACAGTTTGCTGCTGATAACGAGTGACGTTGTTTGAAGGCCCTTTTGTTTTGTGTATCGGTACGCTGGCACTCTGCTGGGAGTGATAATTAACGTATTGTACATCTTTATATTATATGGGAGGGGACCAGTACTGTTGCGTGAACGGGTAGGCTATGAAAATGAATTATGAGAAAGATACCATCGAGCTTCGAAACGTATGTGAAAGGGCAGATTAAATAATCAGAAATATCTCTGTTAAATTTTAAGTTAAAAAAGAAAATAATAATAATAGCAAGATAGAGTGGAAGTGGCACACTAATACTCAGTATTAATTGGATGAAAAGAACGGTCGAAATGGAAGGTAAATTAACAGTGAAAAGAACGTATTAAGAAAATAAACAAGAGAGGAGATAATTCGATACGGAAGCTTTACAGAGATACTAAATCATTTATACGAAATATACCCAAAGACTTGAAAATATAGTAATTAGAAATATAAATACAAGACTTACGAAACTTGCAAAAGAGATTGCATCAAACATCTAGGTAAATGGTCCCGTATGGGGATAGTACCGTTAGTGCATCTCATGCAGTGCAAAGTAGGCATTACTTAAGGTTCTTTGCAGCCTCCCTTCGGCTCCTAGCTGCTACTACTTTCATTCCTTTGGTTGTACCTTCGTTCATATTTTCTATCTTCCATCTTACTTTTCACCCTCTTCTAACAATTGATTCATAGTGCAACTACGATGTTTTCCTCTTGTTACAGCTTCCAAACCTTTTTCACGGTCAATTTACGTTCCGGCGCTGAATGCCCTTAGTTGCCCCAGCGCTTGGCATGTGTACCTAAAATCTATAAATCACTCTTTCAATCTAGGTAAGTGGGCCTATGAATAAATCCTTAAAGGTGCAAAGGCGGACCTTTTGTCTGTTCCGTGTGTGTGTGTGTCTGTCTGTGTGCACTTTGATTCTTTTATTAATATTATATTATGGTCTTTGCTTAAAAGTGAATTTTTGGGTCTCCGCTCCGTAGATTTAAATTCCAGTTTGTTCTTGGCCACAACGTTTAAGTTAGAGCGCCTCAGCGGCGTGGTTGGTATGGTATTAGCGTCCTACCTCGGTGGTCGCGGGTTCGATTCTCGGCCATTCCATTGAGGAGTGAGAGATGTGTATTTCTGGTGATAGAAGTTCACTCTCGACGTGGTTCGGAAGTCACGTAAAGCCGTTGGTCCCGTTGCTGAATAACCACTGGCTCCCATGCAACGTAAAAACACCATACAAACAAACAAAACAAACAAAAGTTAGAAAAGACTTCATATTATTTGACAGGTAGATGCCACCTTGGTGAGTGACCTCGTTACCCTGACCTTGACCTTCTTACTGATAGTAGCCGTGTTCAGGGTTATCATAGACACCTTTTGTCGGGAGAAAATTGCCAGAGCAATTTTGTTTTACCTTGCAAGAGCTATAGTGGAAATAATTGAGTTCTGAATGACTCTCAGTATAATCTGAAAGCTAAGATTAAATTTTCTTTTCATATTTAGTTAGGTGTTTATAAATAATTCTTTATCATTTTTTTTATTAATTTCCCCAATCTGTTTGTTTAAAGTGATGCGAGCTTTCTGTAAAGAATTGTAAGCAAATGCAATAATTTTGTAGTATATGTAAGCTGATGTTAAATTGATAAAAGTCCGTTAATTTTTTTTTCTTAATGAAATCGACGAGAACTTGGTTAGATTCCGAGGGAATGCAGATCTTGGAATCCCGAGATTACTCCTTTGATCTGTTGACTCTGCTCCTCTCCGGTCCGAACGTGCTTTGTTGAACGTTAATTGTTCAAAGGATTCCCTGGCTCTTTCTTCTGTCAAACAGAGATTTCTGGGCTTGTTCAGGACTCCGCTGTCTTGTTGGGCTGTTTTGTTTGAAGAAACTGGATTTGCGTGAATTTACGGTAGTTTTACTAATCGGTTTTCTTGTTCCCGTTTCTTCCTTGTTTCTTATAGGGAACGCGTCTTTCCATTGCTCGGTTTTCGCGTTTTCTAATATTGTCTCATTTCCTTTGAATGATGCATATATATATGTGTATATAGAGTGGGTAGGATGATGAGGCAAAAATGCCCATGGTATATATTTCATAGAAGGTCAGACCATGAATACGATGAGATTATTATTTTTATTCAGCAGTTTATTCCGGCGTTTCTTATTTCATATTTACATCTGGGATTTCTACCAAAAAATATGTTATTTCAGTTAGTCTTTTGTCAGTTTCATGTGCATTTTAGTGTTTTGCTTCTCTTTTTGCATTGTGCAATCTAGTTTTTTACTTGTCTCTGTGTATCGTTCATTTTAGTACTTTACTTGTCTTCTGACTTTTAACTGACCTTTATCTTATTATATGTCAAACTTTACAACATATGTTATTTATTTTTTGGTAAAAATCCCAGAAGATGGAAATATGATTTACGAGACGTCGGAATAAACTTGAAATAATCATCTTATCGTATCCCTGGTCTGACCTTCTATGAAATATATGTATGTATATGTGTGTGCGTTTTATATATATATATATATATATATATATATATATATATATATATATATATATATATATATATATATATATGAGGGTTTTTCATGACTCATATATATATATATATAATATATATATATGTATATATATATTATATATATATATATCTATATGATATATTATATATGTGGACTAGTCATGAAAAAAACCCTAATTTTTTGTACAGTGTTCGTCAATTTCCTCGTCTGGTTTATCGGTTTTAAGGTCTTTTACCTTAGCCTCTGTCGAGGTAATATTCAGCTTCTGTCGAGGTAATACTCAGTCTGTCGAGGTAATACTCATGGAGTTTAAATTTTCAAAGTTTTCGCAATAAGAATACTTATGTGAGGCGAATCGCAACTTGATCCTAGCATTCTGCTTCCCGGGATTGCATAAGGCTTTCTATATTCCTCGATTTTTTCTGTTGCAAGCATGCAATATTTTTGCCAGAAATTGAATAATTCCGTGTGTGGCTGCGGAGTTTCTTATGCAGATACGTCTCTTGTCTTTCATTGTATTATTTTCGGTGAATCATGGTTGACGAAGATTTGTATAGTGAGTGTCATCATTCTGATATATATATATATATAAAATATATATATATATATATATATATATAGATCTAATATATATATATTATATATATAATATATATATATATATTTATTTATATATATGTGAGTGTGTGTTTATATATATACACACACATATATATTATACACACACGCTTTGTGGGCGTTGCTGTCTAGGTAACATGCATTTTAGTAGCTCCGTAGGAATTTATGCTTTTTATGGGTATAAATTCTAAGACGCATTATCCAGTAAATTGTTACTGGATCTTCGTAAGTTGCGTCACGTTGAGAGTTGTCGATTTGTAATCTTACGACTTAATTTTCGTTGAATGACAAATATATATTTCAAAATCATAGTAAAGGATATTTGCCGATTTTGTACTTACAAAATGGTCTTACTTGGGATTTTTCTTAAATGGAATGTTTAAAACCCGTTTAACGTTTGTTTGAGTTGTGATAATTTGAAAACTCTTTAAAATGTTTAAAATCCGTTTGTTGGAGTTTGGATACTCTGAAAACTCTTTAAAATGTTTAAAATGAGTTTGTTTGAGTTTTGATATTTTGAAAACTCTTTAAACAGTGAGACGAAGGACGGTGTCGTCTTTGGTGGGAAATAATGCTCTCGTATAAATATTGTAAAGTGTTAGAATATTCGTGTCGTAAAGTGATTCGATATGACATCTAAGAAGGTTCAATGGTACATAAAACTCTCCGTCTGTAGACTGGTTCCTCATAGTCCCCTAGTGTCTTATTATATATGTCTCATCGGGTGCTGTTTCGACCGCCTTCCAGTTCAACTCAAAGAGAGAAATATCGTCTTCTTTCAGTGACGTCGCAACTTTCTTGTAACACTCGTTAGGGTACCTCTTCTCTAATCCATTTCCTGGGAATTAAGAATCCTTTTGATTATCAATTTTGCCCACTTAAACGTATGTGTAGTGAGTCTAAATTTTAAAGCAGCTTTGTCTGAATCTTCAACACTTTCCTTTGTATCTAGTGTTTAAACCTTTCAATTTAGTTTTTCACCATTTTTGGTGGTTTTTGGCAGGTTTTCAATTTTTTTAAACCATTTTTTACTGTTTTTGACCGTCGCGATATATCACAAAGTAATATATTTTATCAAAGGCAACTCCTTCTAGGCAGCCCTTGGAGATTCAAAAAAATGAACTCGTTGGTCAGGCTAAACTACTTAATAATTATAATAATGATAATGATAATAATAGTAATAATAATGCTATCAATAATAATAGTAATAATATCATCACAGTTTCCTGCTATTGTCTTCCTTCCGTTTCCAAAGTTCAGAACTCTGTTCTTGCTCGCTTGTTCCTTGATTCATGCTGAAGGAGGTAGAAAAGCCTATCGTTTCCCTTCGAATTGAACCTCACTCTTTTTTCCCTTCTTTTTCTTGTTTCATCCTTGCCCGGGCTATAAGGCCAGTCCCTTACGACGTTCCTGATTGGCTGTTGATAAGCCAATCACAGGGCTGGAAA
>NC_087213.1:63845568-63860568 GCF_015104395.2 Macrobrachium nipponense | reverse complement strand
TTTTTTTTTTTTTTTTTTTCGTCGTCAAGGTGACTGTTGGGGATATTGTCTTTGGTAGCCCAAACTAATTCATATTTGAAATGAATTGCTGTAACACGTTAGAAGGCAGATTGTGATGTGACATTTCGTGTTAAGGCCCACAACTCTCTCTCTCTCTCTCTGTTGCCTTTCTTTTCTCGTAGAGAATCCATCGATTTGACGCTATTTTTGTTCTACTGTTTTCTTTTTAGTTTAGAAACTGTTGGGACGCCTTTGTCATTGTGGGTCTTGTGGGACACATTGTGATCTTGCCTTTGTGTTTAATATTTTTAGTCTTTTATCATAATCTGTCAGTTTTTTTTTTTTTTTAACTTGCTTTTAAGAAAAACTTTATATGATAAATTCAATGTATACGTAGTGACCCCGAGGCGAGAAAAAAAATTGAGGTGCTTTGAGTCTTTTTCACTGCATTTTCCCTTCATAGTCAGACAAAAATAAAATTGGAGCCTGTGTGACGGTCCTACTAAGGACGGATAGAAGGTCCTACCAAAATTAACTCGAAAGTTACTGGGAAGGAAATGAAGTAATGTTCCTCAAATATGAGATATTTCAGGGGCTAAGTGGATTATGCAGATGATGGACGGTTGGTTGCAGATTGAGGTGACCGTATGCTTGGGTGGGCCCGTGCCTTTGGCAGGCCTGGGTTATTGAGGATATACTAAGTGTACTGTATAAGAAGCCTGGCGTGGACCTGTTGGACTTAACAGACCTCCTAAGACGACAGATGCTGAAGTTGAGAAACTGTCAAATACATGTGGCATGTTTTCTTTGTTTTGTGGTAACTTGGTGGGAATTACTAGTAAAAAGTACCTGTCAGTATGTGTAGATCATTTTTTATGCAGTAGGGGCTTAGTCCGTCAGTGCACATCATACGGTGCACTGCAGGCATTACTTAAAGCTCTTTGCAGCGTCCCGTCGGCCCTTAGGTGCAACTCCTTCCATTCTTTTTTTTTTTTTTTATTGTACCTCCATTCATATTCATTTTCTTCCATCTTACCCCCTACCCTCACTTAACAATTGTATTGTAGTGCAACTGCTAGGTTTTCTTCCAGTTACACATTTAAAACCTTTTTACTCTGAATTTCCCTTTCAGAGATGAATGGCCTCATAAGTCCCAGCGCTTAGCCTTTGGCCTAAAAATTTATATTCCATTCCCTTGGCAGTATTTTGCCATTATGTAACTTTGGATCACATGGGTTAGTGATGCAGACTGATAATCTCTAGTGATGTGTTTGTGATTTATTTTTAATATTTTATCTAATCTTTTTGTTGAACTTGTTCTCTAGAAAGTTCTGTTCTCCTGCTATTTGTTTTGTTGCTTAATATTATTATTCAAAAGATAAAACCTCTTCATATGGAAAGTTAAGTATAATCTAGTTTAACCAGACAACAGAGCTGATTAACAGCTCTCTTATGGCTGAGCCCGAACGATTAGATATTTTTACGTGGTTAGAAACCAATTGTTTACTTAGCAACGGGACCTACAGCTGATTGTGGGATCAAAACCACATTATATTGAGAAATGAATTTCTAATCATCAGAAATAAATTCTTCTGATTCCAAGTTGGCAGAGAGGCAGGGAGCGAACTCGGGCTACCAATCGGTAGGCGAGCACTCAACCCACTTATCAAAAGAGGGTGTCAAGAAGCCCAAAGGGGCTATTAACTGGAAATTGAAGCTTCGAAAGAATATGGTATATTCATTTGAATGAAATAAGAGAAAGTACCAGGAATTATAGAAAGAAGAGTTCAATCGGTATGAATAAAAAATTAGATGAAACGATTGACAAATAAATAGATGAAAATGTACGTATAATATAAAATACAAGAAGAATCGCATTAGAGTAGTATTGCATTGTATTTTTACTTCAACTTTGTAGGCTCTATTGCACAACATCTTCTGGGAAAACAATTCCATAGTCCCACAGTCTGAGGAATAAAGGACCACCAGAACTGAGAAGTTCAACAGCGAGGCACATTTACCGCACATTGTGTCACATCAGTGTACAATTAAAGTTTACTCATTGTTCTCTCTATTGTATTATGGCTAGGAATCTTTTTTCCAAACGCCATTTCCTCGTGTTGTCGCACGAACTTTAATCATGCTATTTTTGAAAAGCAGTGATTACAAGATTAAGAGCCTTTGATAATATAATCAAGCTTTGCAACCATGATAACTTGAGGATATCTTATCATTTTTTCCTACTAGATTATATGACATGGGGTATCTATTTCTTACTACATTATCCAATACGATTTTGAGATTTCACTAATACTGTTACCTGCAATACGGTTTGTGACTCGTTTAATTTTGCCAAAGGATTTAGGGCCTTACTATTGTGCGAGGCAGTTGTGGATATTCAGTGACGTCTAATTTTTTTTTTGGGTAGATAACCAGCTACGATGGATACGTTACTGAACAGATGGATAGATGTGGTATGTAACCAGCTACGATGGATATGGTAGACGATCGGATAGATAGATATGATAGACGACCAGCTACGATGGATTAGGTAGACGACCGGATAGACAGATGTGCTAGACGACCAGCTACGACGGATAGGGTAGACGACCAGTCAGGCAGATCGGCTAGCCGACCAGCTATTATGAATAGGGTAGATGACCAGTCAGGCAGATGGGCTAGCCGACCAGCTACGACGGATAGGGTAAGAACACCAAGGGTTCAGGCAGGAATGGCTAGCCGTCAGCCTTTTTTATTTATGGATAGGGTAGACGACCAGTCAGGCAGATGGGCTAGCCGACCAGCTATTATGGATAGGGTAGACGACCAGGTCAGGCAGATGGGCTAGCCGATCCAGCTATTATGGATAGGGTAGACGACCAGTCAGGCAGATGGGCTAGCCGACCAGCTATGGATGGGTAGACCGGACCATCAGGGCATATTGGGCTAGCCCTACCCCTATTATGGATGGGTGACGACCGGCATCCGGCAGAATGGGCTAGCCGATCAGCTTCAATGGATAGGGTAGACGACTGGTCAGGCAGATGGGCTAGCCGACCAGCTGTGACAGACACGGTAGACGATCGGTCAGGCAGATGGGCTAGCCGACCAGCTGCGATGGATAGGGTAGACGACCGGATAGACAGATGTGCTAACCGACCAGCTATGATGGATAAGGTAGATGACCTATTAGACAGGTGTGAGAGAAGACCAGCTACGACGTATAGGGTAGATGACCAATTAAACCAGCAGATCCCAAACTTTTTCTGGTTGTTACTTACTTTTCATACAGGGTACTTGTCCATGACCCACCGCCGACAGCCAGGCATAACCTATGTATATATGAACCCCATGGTGTTATATATATATATCCTCAGATTATGGCCCCCTTCATTCAGTTACATGACCCCCCCAGGTGGCCATGGCCCCTGTTTGGGAACCACTGAGTTAGACAGATGTGCGAGACGACCAGCTACAACGGACAGGGTAGACGACAGGTCAGACAGATGGGCTAGCCCATTAGCTATGATGGATAGTGTAGACGACCGGTCACTCAGATGGGCTAGCCAACCGGCTACGACGGATAGGATAGACGACCGGTCAGGCAGATGGGCTAGCCGACCAGCTATGATGGATAGGGTAGATAAACGGTCAGGCAGATGGGCTAACCCACCAGCTACGACGGATAGGGAAGACGACTGGTCACACAGATGGGCTAGCTCACCAGCTACGAGGGGATAGGGTAGACAACTGTTTAGACAGATGTGCCAGCCGACCAGAAAGGACGGATAGAGTAGACAGCTGGTCAGGCAGATGGGCTAGCCGACCAGCTATGATGGATAGGGTAGATGAACGGTCAGGCAGATGTGCTAGCTGACCAGCTACGACGGATAGGGAAGACGACTGGTCACACAGATGGGCTAGCTCACCAGCTACGAGGGGATAGGGTAGACAACTGTTTAGACAGATGTGCCAGCCGACCAGAAAGGACGGATAGGGTAGACAGCTGGTCAGGCAGATGGGCTAGCCGACCAGCTATGATGGATAGGGTAGATGAACGGTCAGGCAGATGTGCTAGCTGACCAGCTACGACGGATAGGGAAGACGACTGGTCACACAGATGGGCTAGCTCACCAGCTACGAGGGATGGGGTAGACAACCAATTTGACAGATGTGACAGACGACCAGTTACGATGGATAGGGTAGACGACTGGTTAGACAGATGGGCTACCCCACCAGCTATGATGGATAGGGTAGACGACCGGTTAGACAGATGTGCTAGAAAACCAGCTACAACTGATAGGGTAGATGACCAGATAGATAGATGTGCGAGACAACCAGCTATGACAGAAAAGGTAGACAACCTGTTAGCCAGATGTGCTAGACGACCAGCTACAACAGATAAGGTAGAAGACCGGTTAGACAGACGTGCTAGACAACCAGCTGCGATGGATAGGGTAGACAATTGGGTAGACAGATGTGCTAAACAACCACCTATTACGAATAGGGTAGACGACCGGTTTGACAGGTGTGCTAGACCACCATCTATGTTGGATACGATGGATATGGTAGACGACAGGTTAGAGAGATTTGCTAGACGACCAGCTATGATGGATAGGGAAGACAACCAGTTAGACAGATGTGCTAGACGACCAGCTATGACTGATAAGGTTTACGACCGGTTAGACAGATGTGCTAGAGGACAAGCTACGATGAATAAGGCAGATGACCAGTTAGACAGAGGTGCTAGCCAACCAACTACAACAACTTTGGAATATGACTGGTTAGTCAGATGTGCAAGACAACCAGTTACAACAGATTGGGTAGACGACTGGTTAGATAGATGTGCAAGACGACCAGCTATGTTAGATAGGGTAGATGACTGGTCAGGCGGATGGTCTAGCCAAACAGCTATGAGTGATATATTAGACGATCACTTGGACAGATATGCGAGACAACCAGCTATGATGGATAGGGTAGACAACCGGTCACTCAGATGGGCTAGCCGACTAGCTGTTACAGATAGGGTAGATGACTGGTCAGGCAGATGGGCTAGCCCACCAGCTACGATGGATAGGGTTGATGACAGGTCAGGCAGATCGGCTAGCCAACCAGCTGTGATGGGTAGGGAAGACGACCGGTCACACAGATGGGGTAGCCCACCAGCTACGACGGATAGAGTAGATGACAAGTTAGACAGATATGCCAGAAAACCAGCTACGACTGATAGGGTAGATGAACGAGTTAGACAGATATGCCAGAAAACCAGCTACGACTGATAGGGTAGATGACCGGATAGACAGATATGTGGGACGACCAGCTACGGCGCATCGGGTAGACGACTGGTTATTCGGATTTATTAGAAAACCAGCTACGACTGATAGGGCGGATGACCGGATAGACAGATATGTGGGACGACCAGCTACAACGGATCGGGTAGACTACCAATTAAACGGATATGCTAGAAAACCAGCTACGACTGATAGAACGGATGACCGGATAGACAGATATGTGGACGACCAGCTAAAACGGATCGGGTAGACAACCAATTAAACGGATATGCTAGAAAACCAGCTACGACTGATGGGGTAGATGACCGGATAGACAGATATGTGGGACGACCAGCTACGACGGATCGGGTAGACGAACGGTTAAACGGATGTGCTAGAAAACCAGCTACAACTGATAGGGTAGATGACCGGATAGACAGATATGTGGGACGACCAGTTACGACGGATCGGGTAGACGACCGGTTAGACGGCTTTACTAGAAAACCAGCTACGACTGACAGGGTAGATGACCGGATAGACAGATATGAGGGACGACCAGTTACGACGGATCGGGTAGACGACCGGTTAGACGGATTTACTAGAAAACCAGCTACGACTGACAGGGTAGAAGACCGGATAGACAGATATGTGGGACGACCAGCTACGACGGATCGGGTAGACGTCTGGTTCAACGGATGTGCTAGAAAACCAGTTACGACTGATAGGGTAGATGACCGGATAGACAGATATGTAGGACGACCAGCTACGACGGATCGGGTAGACGTCTGGTTCAACGGATGTGCTAGAAAACCAGTTATGACTGATAGGGTAGATGACCGAAATGACAGATATGTGGGACAACCAGTTACCATGGATCGGGTAGACGTCCGGTTCAATGGATGTGCTAGAAAACCAGCTACGACTGATAGGGTAGATGACCGGATAGACAGATATGCGGGACAACCAGTTACCATGGATCGAGTAGACATCCGGTTCAACGGATGTGCTAGAAAACCAGCTACGACTGATAGGGCAGATGACCGGATAGACAGATATTTGGACGACCAGCTACGACGGATCGGGTAGACGTCCGGTTCAATGGATGTGCTAGAACACCAGCTACGACTGATCGGGTAGATGACCGGATAGACAGATATGTGGGACGACCAGCTACGATGGATCGGGTAGACATCCGGTTCAACGGATGTGCTAGGAAACCAGCTACGACTGATAGGGTAGATGACTGGATAGACAGATGGGAGGGGGGGGAAAAAAACCCCTAAAACCCAGCTACGACGATCGGGTAGACCGTCCGGTTCAATGGATGTGCTAGACACCAGCTACGCTGGATCGGGTTAATTGACCGATAGACAGATAGGGTGGGACGACCCGCTACATGGATCGGTAGGCACCCGGTTTCAACGGATGTGCTAGGAAACCAGCTACGACTGATAGGGTAGATGACTGGATAGACAGATATGGGAGGGACGACCAGCTCTACAGATCGGGTGATCGAAGTTTCCACGGAATGTGCGAAAACCAGGCTACGACTGATAGGGTATATGACCGGAATAGACAGATAATTTGGGGACACAGCTAACGACGAATCGAGTAGACGTCCGGTTCAACGGATGTGCTAGAAAACCAGCTACCACTGATTGGGTAGATGACCGGATTGACAGGTATGTGGGACGACCAGTTACGACGGATCGGGTAGACGTCTGGTTCAATGGATGTGCTAGAAAACCAGCTACAACTGATTGGGCAGATGACCGGATTGACAGATATGTGGGACGACCAGTTACGACGGATCGGGTAGACGTCCGGTTCAACGGAGGTGCTAGAAAACCAGCTACGACTGATAGGGCAGATGACCGGATAGACAGATATGTGGGACGACCAGCTACGACGGATCGGGTAGACGTCCGGTTCAATGGATGTGCTAGAAAACCAGCTACGACTGATGGGGTAGATGACCGGATAGATAGATATGCGAGATGGCCCCTTACCATGGATCGGTTAGACGTCTGGTTCAACGGAGGTGCTAGAAGACCAGGTACGAACGATAGGGTAGATGGCCATATTGACAGATATGTGGGACGACCAGCTATGACGGATCAAGTAGACGTCCAGTTCAACGGATGTGCTAGAAAACCAACAACGACTGATGGGGTAGATGACCGGATAGATAGATATGCGGGACGGCCCCTTACCATGGATCGGGTTGACGTCCGGTTCAACGGATGTTCTAGAAGACCAGGTACGACTGATAATGTAGATGATCGGATAGACAGATATGTGGGACGACCAGCTACGACAGATCGGGTAGACGTCCGGTTCAACGGATGTGCTAGAAAACCAGCTACGACTGATTGGGTAGATGACCGGATAGACAGATATGTGGGACGACCAGCTACGACAGATCGGGTAGATGTCCGGTTCAACGCATGTGCTAGAAAACCAGCTACAACTGATAAGGTAGATGACCGGATAGACAGTTATGTGGGACGACCAGCTACGACGGATCGGTTAGACGTCCGGTTCAACGGATGTGCTAGAAAACCAGCTACGACTGATAGGGCAGATGACCGGATAGACAGGTGTGCGAGACGACCAGCTACGGTAGAAAAGGTAGAC
The DNA here is from genome assembly GCF_015104395.2 of Macrobrachium nipponense. Classification (NCBI taxonomy): domain Eukaryota; kingdom Metazoa; phylum Arthropoda; class Malacostraca; order Decapoda; family Palaemonidae; genus Macrobrachium; species Macrobrachium nipponense. The sequence goes on along the minus strand of NC_087213.1, from coordinate 63,852,661 downwards.
AACCAGTTAGCCAGATGTGCTAGACGACCAGCTACAACAGATAAGGTAGAAGACCGATTAGACAAACATGCTAGACGACCAGCTGCGATATATAGGGTAGACAATCGGTTAGACAGATGTGCTAAACAACCAGCTAATACAAATAGGGTAGACAACCGGTTTGACAGGTATGCTAGACCATCATGTATGGCAGATACGATGGATAAGGTAGACAACCAGTTAGAGAGATATGCTAGACAACCACCTATGATGGATAGGGTAGACGACCAGTTAGACCGATGTACTAGAGGACCAGCTACGATGAATAAGGTAGACGACCAGTTAGACAGAGGTGCTAGCCAACCAGCTATGATGGCTTGGGAATACGATTGTTTAGACAAATGTGCGAGACAACCAGTTACAACAGATTGTGTAGACAACTGGTTAGTTACATGTGCGAGACCAGCTTCGATGGATTGGGTAGACAACTGGTTAGACAGATGTGCTAGACGATCAGCTACGATGGATAGGGTAGACAACCAGTTAGACAGATGTGCTAGACGATCAGCTACGATGGATAGGGTAGACAACCAGTTAGACAGATGTGCTAGACGACCAGCTACGACAGATAGGGTAGACAACCAGTTAGACAGATGTGCTAGACGACCAGCTACGATGGATAGGGTAGACGACCAGTTAGACAGATGTGCTAGACGACCAGCTACGATGGATAGGGTAGACGACCAGTTAGACAGATGTGCTATACAACTAGCTATGATGGAGAAGGTAGACCAGTGTTGGCCAAACATTTTCGCCTATTGTACCCTTTATTACCTTCTCCTACTGTTATGTAACCCCTCTCCCCAACATAGCTGAACAAACTCAGTTTTATTTAGGATAAGGCACATAATTAATTATGAAAAGACTGCACTGTAGCAGTGTTGGCAATTAATTCGAATTTATTACATAATTAAGAAGGATGATTTAATGACGAAATTCTTTAAAATTACTTGCACAACTTAATATGAGATTTGAGGCTGATGTTCACTGATGATTTTTTACCATCCTTGGAGATATTGAGTCAGCTTTGTTCCATTTAGTTTGTTTCTCTGTTTCGATTTTATAATGCCCAGTGCGGAGAAAGACGCCTCACAAAGACCGGTAGACCCAAATGGTAAAAGTTTCTCTAAAGCCATTTTTCTAAGTCAGGGTGGTCCTTCATCACAGAGCTCCAGAAGTGAGTGACATTTGAACTGTCAAATAACAGCTTTGGCCATGGTCCACACACACTTCTACAAGTGTTTCCTGGAAACAAGTAGGTAGCTTCTCCTTTTCAGAAAAGAGGAATGGATTTCTAATCCAGTCCAGCCATGTTCATGTATGTCAGGAAAGTAAGACTGAAAAGCACTAAGAAGTCTGGTCAAATGTTCCACAATGACTGGTTTTACAGTGCCTTCCTCATAACTGTTATTGGAAAAGTAGGCATCTGACAGAGGAAAGCACGTAATCTCTCCTTTTGAGCATGTTTGTTTCCACAGTTCTATTTTCTTTTGAAAACCAGCAACTTTGTCATACAGGTTGAGAATGTTTGTCTTTACCTTGCAGAGACAAATTTAACTCATTGAGTTTGCTGAATATGTCTGCAAGATATGCCAGTTTTGCAAACAAAGGAGTGTTTTCAAAACATGTGGCAAAAGGAGACTCATGTTCTGATAAGAAGGAAGCTGCCTCATCTCGCAACTTGAACAGCCTGGTGAGTATCTTCCAACGTGACAGCCAGCGCACCTCTGTGCGCAGTAATAGCTCCGTGTACTCTGACCCCGCTTCCACACAGTGAGTGAAACAGACAGCTATTAAGTGGCCTTGACTTAATAAAGTTGATTACTTTGGTGGCACTATTCAGAATTCCATGTAACTGTGAGCTAATTATCTTTGATGCTAATGATCCTCTGTGAACGATGCAGTTAGTCCACTCCACATCAGGATTTACCTTCTTTATCCTTGCCGCTAGTACCTTAACCTTCCCGGTCATGGATGTAGCAGTATCTGTACACATACTCATGCTAGATTTCCAGCAGAGTTCTTGTTGAGAAGAACTGATTAATGGCATTGAAAATAACTTCCCTTGTTTTGTACTCTTCTAATATTTTGCAAAATAGTATGTATTCCTTGATATCTTCATCAATATATCTCACAAAGAAGGCAAGATGACCCTGCCCACTGGTGTCTCAACTACCAGTGCGAATGACTGGCTTGCTTTCAGTTTATTCACAACTTGATCCGTAATATCTGCACTCATTTCACTTACCATACAAGAGACAGTTTGATGTGACAAAGTAACTGCTTTTAGTTGGTCACCTGTCTTTTTACCCAGCATTATTTCAGCCATCATTCCTGCAATTGGCAAAATAAGTTCTTCAGCAATACTGAATGGCTTTGTGCTTAAGCAGTGAATAAAGATACAGCTTAAGATGCTTTCAGAGCCATATTTGAAGTTGTGGTGGCTTTCTGAAGTACTTTTTGGGAGCATTGAAAATCAGACAGCTTTCTTTTGAAAAATTCTACTGGTTTACCAACATGACACTAATGTTTTGTTTTCAGGTGACGCTAGAGGTGAGCTGGTTTCATACTACTGTTGGCTAGCCTATCCCCACAAAAGAAGCACAAAGCTTCCAGAATGTCAGAATTCATAGCAGTAAATCCCAAAAGCACACAATCTTCCTTGTACTGCCGATATTTAAGAAGATCTGTCTTCTTTTTCTTTGCACCTATTTGATTTCCTTCATCCGTGTCACTGCTGCGGCTGCTGCAGCTGCCATGTTTTAGCTATCTGTCCATTGCTGCTGTTAACAACCAACAGCGTCTGTAAGCTTGTATGTTATTAAAACAAAAATGAAAAACTAGACGTGCACACTCTGATACCTAAGAAGACTGAGCAACAGTGAGTAGTTGAACCCCAGCAGTCAGCACTGCTTTCGTACGCGTATATGCGTCCTTCCTGGGTATACCCATCCCTCTGCTCCCCCTCTCTTTGCCGTCATATAACATGGGATGTTTCATTTGTGTGTGTGTGCATGTTCCTTATTTGTTCATGTACCCTTATGATCTGTGTTTCATACCCCTGAGACCCCAGTTTAGACAACACTGAGGTAGACGATCGTTTAGACAAATGTGCAAAACGACCAGTTACAGTGGATAGGGTAGATGACTGGTTAGACAGATGTGCTAGACGACCAGCTATGACGGATAAGGTAGACGGACATTTAGACAGATGTGTTAGATGACCAGCTATGATGGATAAGGTAGACAACTGGTTAGACAGATGTACTTAGACGACCAGCTACGATGAATAAGGTAGACGACCGGACATACAGATGTGCTGGACGACCAGCTATGGGTAGGGTAGACGACCGGATAGACAGATGTGCTAGACAACCAGCTACGGTGGATAGGGTAGACAACTGGTTAGATAGTTGTCCTAGACAACCAGCTATGATGAATAAGGTAGATGACCAAATAGACAGATGTGCTAGATGAACCAGTTGCGAAGGATAGGGTAGACTACCAGATAGACAGATGTGCAAGACGACCAGCTATAATAGATATATTAGGCGTTTAGCTAGGATGGATATTGTAGATGACCAGCGTCAATAGATACGGTAAACGACCAGCGACAATAGATATGGTAGACGACCAGCTATGATAGTTATGGTAGACGACCAGCTATGATAGATGTCTTAGACGTCCAGCTACGTTAAATATTCCGTTTTACGCGTCCGTTCTCTTTAATAATGAAAGCTAATGGCGTCGTGGACAGAGCGTTGTGGGCTACACTTTAGCCCCAGGGATCTAGTCCTCCTCTTCAAGATTAGCGACAACTATTGCTAAGGCGGCCAGATATGCTAATCCAGTCACGGGGGTTGCAGCTTCATCCATCACGCAAATGGAGCTTCCAGAGAAAGGTTATAGATTTTGATTGAATATGTATGAATGTTATTCTTCTGCTCGTGTGTGGTGTAGTACATCAGCTTGGCATTTGTCCTTTGTTACATTGAAGCGGTCAGCGTATATTGCTTGTGTGTGCGTGTGTGTTTGTGTGCAGTCATGCAAGCGATAATGGAAGGTTATTTGTCCTTCAGCTCTGATATTTTTATTGTTATTTTCTTTGTATATCTGCGAGGGCCTTTTGTTATGTTTATGGAATAGCGTGAAATTACATGACGTATGGTTTGACTACGAATTACTGGTATCAAATGCAAAAATGTCATCGTGAAGTGGCACCGCTTTCTGTTATTTGTGGATGTTCGAGTCATGCTTACTGTGGGTAGCGTGCAGTATTGATGTTAGAAGGTATTCATCTGTATAATTGCAGAGGACCCCTGGATGTGGGCCGAAGTTACTTATCCCCCTTTTGAATATCTAGATTTTTTTCTTGTAAGTATCCTGTTTTTACGCTTAGGATATCTCGACTTCATATAATATTCTCATTTTTTCCTCTTCGTCTTTTCAGCGTTTTTAACCAGTTTATTATAGTGATTTTTAAACCAGTTTATATATCAAGTAAATAAAAATGCTAACTTATCTCTTATTGTGTGTTATGTTTTTATGTCGTTAGCAAATATCATCACGCGAAGATGATGTTCTTATATTTTTTTTGTACGTGTTGTATTATTGTCGTGTCGTGATATATATCGAGACGATCGCATCAAAGAAAGGACAGTGTTGTTTACAGCGTCGTCTGTTCACCTTTAATTTTCTTCTTGTCATCCAGTTAAACCCATGTCTAGGTAGTATATGACCTTGACCTTATCTCCCTCCCTCCCTCCCTCCCTCCCTCCTGTTGCAATACCCCCTTTCCGTTCCATCAACCCAGCATTTTTGCATGTTGTCCGCATCATGCAATTTAGATACAAAGACCCACAGTGTAACTGAAAAGAGAGTAAATATATATATATATATATTTTTATTTCTTAGGTCTTTTGCAAATACAACTGACTCGGAAAGTATTTCATTGATTGGTTAAGTGATGAACTAGATTGCTTTTTACCATACTGATAGTAGATTTACGTCGTCGATATAGTTTTTGAACTTCATTTGTTATTTTATTCTGATCTTGTATTATTTCTATTTTCTCTCTATCGTTCGTTACTCTTCTCTGCTACATCATTATTTGTAGCTTTATGTTGACTCTGTGGCTACGCAAAATTTTATCTAGAGACATTTCACTTCTACTCAGAATGCAAAGATAATGATATCCTCTGTCGCATAATGAAGAGGCTGATGCTGTGTAGATTTTCTGTTGCAGACTTCATCCTTCGTGCAGTAATTAAAGGCTGAATGCGGCAGTAACCGTTGTCTTGGCTTTCTCTGGAGCCATCCTGCAATAGGATGATGTACAGGTGAGAAACTCAGGTGTGGGCCAAGAAGGTTATTCAGCGCCGTTATCTCCTGACGAAAGGAAAATAGGATCTTTCCTAGATAGTGACCTCCAGCCAAGTTCAGGGGTCGTTATCTAGGACTAATATTTCTAGGAGGTCATTATCTTTATGAAATTGACAGTCTTTTGTTTATGTTTTTACGGTAATCCCCAACGGGCTTGTAATGAACACGCCGCTTAGGTGGATATATGCCAGGTTAAAACCCTTGGGGGTCACTATTTAGGAAAGATCCGGTGGAAAAATGTTTATGACGTCACTTTGGGCTGTGACGTCACTCAACTTTGGATTGCATGATGTCCGTCTCGTTATGAGGTTTTGCTGGTGATGTTATAGGCTCATTGACTCCAAAGGTTATGATTGCATGTCAGAGTTTCTTTTACTTCTTATTAAACTTATTACTATATTTTTTTTATCTCATACGGGCAAATAAATCTGTTGAAAACTGTAAATCTCAGTGAAAAATCATTCATTTACTGACATAAAGAAGCTTGAAGGTGAAAATATTGAATAATAAAGATGGGAGAAGAAAATGGAGTGTATTATAAGCAAATCAACTGGAACTTCTCACAGAACAAGCTTGCTAATTGAATGGTGTTGCCAGAATTAATCTTAAATCATTTGTATTTTGAAACTTATTGTGCTGTGCTTCAATAATAGATCTAACTAAGCTTTAATATGTGACTGGTGGTTCTTAGTAGGTGTCTCATTTCGATGCCTCTCGCTGGCTGGTGACTGTATAACCAGTGTTCTCAAACCTTGGGTTGTGCCGTAGCCTCTGTATCTTAGCCTTCCACAGGCTTGAATTGGAGTTCTCCTGATGCTTTATTCATATCCTACTTATTTCCCTTCCTTACTTCACTTGTATTTAATTTATCTATATGAAAGCCTGCCTTTCAGGAACGTTGTTTGTTACCTTTGGCCTTCTTTTTTTAATAAGACTATGTACTTCATTATTACGGGTAATAGAATAAAATAACTATGCCTCATGTCACTTGATGATGAGGATCTGTCACGTATATTTTGTGCAATCTAGAGTCATAATCAGGTATGATTCAGGAAACGCACGTGTCCCGACTTCATAACTGCTCGGTATACTGGGTTCATGAACTGTTCATTAGTTCTAGATTAGTTTGGTAAGTTCAAGAAGGACCCGAAAGGACCAGTCATCGAGAAAAGGACAGTGTGGTTGCAGGTGGATCAAGGACAGGGGGGAATAAAGAAGGATAAACAGACCAGGCAGCCTATTTATTTGATTATATTTTATTTAGGTAATTAAAACCTGTTGTAGGTTTGAATGCTTTATGCTGTATATTTTGCCTCCTACGAAGCATTTTTTTGTTCTTCATTTGTCGTATATTCCATTGAGATTTTTATTGGAATTTTCTATCGGTTTTTTATTTGACCTACTGAAATATAATACATACATGTTTATTTTTCGACCTACTGAAGTATAGACATGTTTTTTTTTCGACCTACTGAAGTATAGACATGTTTTTTTCGACCTACTCAAGTATAGACATGTTTCTTTCGACCTACTGAAGTATAGACATGTTTTTTTTTCGACCTACTGAAGTATAGACATGTTTTTTTCGACCTACTGAAGTATAGACATGTTTTTTTTTCGACCCACTGAAGTATAGACATGTTTTTTTCGACCTACTGAAGTATAGAAATGT
>NC_087213.1:63820568-63840568 GCF_015104395.2 Macrobrachium nipponense | reverse complement strand
TGATCAGTTTGGGATTACCTATACATGCATCCTGGCGTGTATTTAGATGATGTATGGGTAGTGTGTATATGTATCTATGTATACATACACACATAAAACACATACAAACACACCCACACATACATATATATTTGTGTGTGTATGTGCGTACGCGCGCGCGTGTGTTTGAATGGGCTATTTCAGATAGCTACTAGCTATGCAGTATCAAAATGTGGACATTGTACTAGGTGGCTGGGCTCCATACTTACTTCAGAGCGCCTCATTGGCCTGGTTGGTATGGTGTTGGAGTACCATCTCGGTGGCCGCGAGTTCGATTCTCGAGCATTCCATTGAGGAATGAGAGATGTGTATTTCTGGTGATAGAAGTTCACTCTCGATGTGGTTCGGAAGTCATGTAAAGCCGTTGGTCCCGTTTCTGAATACTGGTTCCATGCAACGTAAAAGCACCATACAAACAAACAAACCCTAGGTACTTCTTGCTCGTTTCGACCCTGGCTACTAACAATGCCGTCGACTAACTACATAACGCACGAGTCACTTAAGGTTCTTTGCAATCCCTTTCGTCCCTTTTACTGTACCTCCTTTCATATTCTCTTTCTTCATCTTACTTTCCACTCTCTCCTGACACTTGATTCACAGTACAACTGGTTTGAGGTTTTCCTCCTGTTACACCTTTCAAACCTTTTACTGTCAATTTACGGTTCAGCACTGAATGACCTCACAAGTCCCAGTGCTTGGCCTTTGGCCTAAATTCTATATTCAATTCAATTCAATCTCTGTTCAGGTGAACAGAAACTTCATCCATATCACTTTCGCAAATCAGTTGGGTAGTCTAAGGAGATAGAATTCACGGTATTTTACAGAACAAAATTATATACTACATCCTCATGTGTATTTATTGTGAAAATATATCACCTGGCATTTGGTTCCTTGAAATTTGATATGGACACCCAAGGAGTAATATTCTGTTTCCCCACTAGGCTAGCTTAATCTTGGAATGGCAAGGTGTCAAACGTTCGAAATATTCTAACTTTTGTTGGACTGATTTTACTTAGCATTGTTAATCCATGACGAAGTGGATCACAGTTGATTGACATAAGTAAATGTTACAATCAGTCCATAGAGGAAATTTTTATATGCCTCCGTTTGAAAGCTACCTGGCCTCTTTGAGCATATAATTCGTCCGTCATTTTGGAATTTGCGCTGTTACTCTTGTCTGGTAACTTGACACGTGAAGTCTTTATCGACAGATTGACGCGTTCATTTAGAATTCCTTGCTTGCATACGAGCGTCATTTGAATGGATGGGTTCTGCTGCCATCCTCTCTCCTTTCACGGTGCACTGGCCGCGAGTTATCTCTAGTTTCGGATGCCTTCCAGAAGTCAGCCATGTTTGTTTTGCTTGACAGCCTGTACAAGGTAATTGAGGTTCTGTGGCTTTCATTTCCTTTTCCTTCTCTACAACTACTACAACTGCTGCTACTATTACCACAGCTTTCTCTTGTTCTTAGATCAATTCCTGTTTGGGGTCGCTGTTTTCAAAGATCCATTACCAGGTTTTTCTCTCTTCATTAGCTCTTGTAATCACTAGAAATATTATGTAGTCTCATCGGCTACTTCAGCTTAAGCAGCAGTCGTATTTGGATTGTGCCTGCTCCAAATTCCTTAAACATGATCAGTGAAAGGCTTAGAATGAAGGTTACCCTTACCTTGACATTTCCTGTTAGGCTCTGTCCATAGCTCCTATTTATATATTTATTTTTTATCCGTGGTAACCTTTCATCAGATTTTTATATCCCTATGTGTTTACTTATTGTTTCCGAGAAATTAAGCGTTCTGTTCTGTGTTTTGTGACTTTCTAATTTACTCAGGTTATCCAGGCCAATCAGTCACTCTGTCTCCTTAGTTAACAAGATTTGCATTCACATCACTTAGCACAGCCACCCTTTCATCCTTACCTTAAACCAGCCAGCCATATATTTAGTTGTGCTAAAAATCATTGTCTTACCCAATTTTCACCAGTTTTTATGATCTTTGCACTTTTCAGGTTCGATGTAGTACACAATGTAGGAGTATTACAGTTTCATTCATTTGCGAAGACCCAGCCTCCTTTTAGACATCAAAATATCTGGCATTCCAGATTCAACTGAGCTCTGCCCTTCCTAGTTTTGCACTCCAACCTTGCACTCCTGTCTCGCTATGTATCGAAACGCGAAGCCTCTATTCCCGAAACACCCCCACCGGTATTTACACCGTACGAATGCCAAGGATTCTGTCGTTGTACTTATAGATCCTTACACATATATACGCAAATTAAATATATATATATATATATATATATATATATATATATATATATATATATATATATACACACACACACACACACACACACACACACACAATATACACCGTGTCATGCTTCAAAGTAATCAGTAGAAAGATCCACAGTAATATTGTTGTTTATAAAGACGAAATATATTTGTAGAAATGTTTACAGCGCCTCTGTGGACTTGATCACAGAAGGATGGACGAAAGCTCTGAGCATTGTGAATATTTCTACGAATATATTTTCTCTTGATTTACAAGAATATTACTGTGGATCCTTCTGCTGATATATATATATATATATATATATATATAGGATATATATATATACATATATATATATATTTATACATACTACATACACATACATATATATATATGCACATACATACATACATACATACTACATTCCTATTCACCGTATGCACTTATGTATATATCTTTATTCCGCAAGAAGGATACTTCAATTATTTTGACCTCATGTTTGGTAGTTTTAGATAAAAGATAAACTGGGAGCTCTTAATGTAGGACAAATTGTTCTGAAAACAACATGGTTTTCCGTTACTTTTCAGGAGCAATGTACTGCCCGCATGTGTCGGTAAATGGACAAACTATTACTCATTTTAAAGCTTAATTCCAGTCTGGAATGTTACAAGACTTTTTGATGAGGTATTCTTATACCCAAAGGCAATATACAATTGCTGCTAAACGTTTTACTAAGGTAATTGATTATACAACATGTACTTACAGCAATTTACTTTTATGAGATTATAAATTTAAAGCGCACACTCACATTTAATCATTTATATTCCAAAGAATATATATATGCATATATATGTGTGTGTGTGTGCTTGTATGCATGTGTGTAAATCATACAGGAACAGTATATATTTCTGCTTGTTTGTGCAAATGCAAGCATAACACACATGAGGATATGTGTTATGTGCATTATGCATTTTCATTACGTTGCTTACCTATTTAGTCATTCACATTTACGTAGTTGTTTTATTCACCGAGAGACAAAAGCAAACACTCACCTGTACATACATAACGAGAGTAGTTGTGCTTTGCTGCGCGTTCCTTTCTTCTTCAACTGTATAGACAGAGTTTATAGACAAAGTTCGACCTTCACTCCCTGTCTTTACTAGTCTTGTCAGTCCACACTGTACTCTGCCGTTACGGATGACGAACAGAAAGCCTTGATGGTTCCACATTTCCCCGAGTTAGCAATTACACCATATTATGATTGCGTCACTCTGTCTGTCTTGGTCTTCTCATCACACAGGTTGATTTAGATTTTGACGTTAAAGTTGACATCGATGGCTGTCGTGAGGATTGTCTGGTAGAGTCATGCGGCCGGGGATGTGATTGGCTTTTGTCGTTACGCACGCATATGTACACCACATCTTAGTCATGTGTCTATTGTATATATGTCATGGATTCTGTGTTCTTCTTCCTCCTCCTCCTCCTCCCTCCCTCCCTCGCCCCACTTCCCCACCCGCCAGAAGTTCTCACCACTTACTTGGTGCAATTTTGACTGGGCTTCCAGTTGGTGTTTTCCGGTTGCTTTTGTCGCACGGTTTTTCCAGTAGCTCTTGAGTGTCTGTCTGTGTATGTGTGTGTATATGCGTATGCGCAGCTTCGCCTTCGTTGTTGTTAATATTATTATTTTTGCTGTTGCTGTGATGATCAAGCCCTAGTAGTAGTCGTTGAAGTAGCAGTGATATCAGCAGCGATGCTGTTGTGCAAGTCAGTCGGCGGACAGAAATGTCTGTTTCCATTTCACAGAAACGTTTCTTGCCGTCAAGGCAGAAACTGTCGCCAGTGAAGTGTGGCGTCCCTAAAGGGGATTTGTCTCAGACGTTTCTATTTGTTCCATCATAACGAATAGTGTTTATTGTGTCTTATTTTTTTGTGCAAAAAAATAACGAGAACAATAATGGTCTTTGGTGGATTTGTTGACATGCCGTCATACGTCAGGAATATTGTGAGTCTGCCTCTGGAGGTATTGAAGAGACAAGTGGATAAAGTGGTGGTCGGAGTTCTCGATGAACTGCAGTGTCCAGGATGCCTCTCGCGAGGCCCTCGCGCTTTCGACGACGCCGAGGAGGCGGCCAGAAACGGGGAAGTCTGGACGATTTATAGACCTAGGAGCAGGTCAGAGAGTCGGGTATCCAGTTCAAGGTAGGCCTAAATGGGCAGGGTAAAGAGGGGGTCATAAGTATACCTACTGGCTCTCATTGATATAGGCAAAGGTATTTTACTCGAAGAGAAAGGCGGTCAGCATTTTTCTTTGACATATTATTATAATATTGTTAAGACTTTTCTTTACGGGAAAGAATTTTAACGGGGCTCCAGGTTTAGTTTGAGTTTGCTCCCACGGTCTTTTTTTTATTTTTTTTTTTACATGGTTCATTTGTGGAAATTTTTTTCCCATGGCAAATGATCAGTATATACTTACTTAAGGAGTTATTGAGCATTTACAGACTGCATTTTGATGCTTGAAATTTTTCTCTTTCGAGTCATTAGGAAAAGAAGGCTTTCTCTCACTTCGATCAAATATTTAATTCGCATAGATTAGAAATATATTTTGTATATCTCTAAGTATGAAAGGCCCATTAAAAGTCCGGTTTAAAGCTAAGGACTGTATTTTGGTGGACTGACTTCCACCCTTATTAAGTAGTGAATAAAAGAAGAAGTTACTTTGTGAAATATATAGTAGGATATATGCCCTAAGCTGACGTTGGTTCTGTTAATTATCTTAATTCACTTCACATTGCCTTAGGAAGATATTGTCTGTATGGTCAGAGTCCCACGCTCCTTTTAAAAGGTTGATCCTATTGTCTTGTTGTTTTATCAGTGAAGATTCTACCAGCTGGCATTTGTATTGACAGCTGCCCTTGCATAAAATTCGATATAAGTTCTAATCCATGGTATGATTTTTGTTATTTATATGATGGAAAATTGCTGAACTATGTTGTCCATATATAATTGAGCACTTAAGTTGAGTTAATCTTTCCAAGAGAGATTTTCCTGTGAATCATTAGTATGACTTATCCCAACCCCTACAGGGGATTTCATAAACTCCTGTGTCTTTAGAAACTGGTTTCTGCTAAACTTTAATTAAGGGTTTCCCCAATGTATTCAGATAAGTGAAGATGAAAGGATTGGGGTGGCCTAAGGTTTGTGTGATCTCGTTAATTATCCACATGAGGGATTATGATTTTGTTTGGTATTTTTCCTTTTCTTTGTTTTTTATGGATTGTAAAAATATGCTCTTTGCTTTAATTGTGGGTTTTTCTATTATGTGCTTTGGGTATTTTAAGAAGATAAGTTGATTTCTGATTGCTTCAAGTTCTTTGTTAAGAAAACCTGGGAAGCAAATTCTCAGGGCTCTGAGAAATAAGTTACTTGTTATGCTGAGTTTAACTGAAATGTCATGATAGCTGTAAAAATCTATGTATGAAAGTTAGAACACAGTGAATTTATAGTTATTAGCTCTGGTGATTAAGACATCTAAAAATGGGATTTGGTTATTGTTTTTCCATTCTACTTTAAATTTTATGCTAGGGACTAAGTATTTTAATTTTTGTAGAAAGACATCGAAATCGCCCTACTCGCTTTACCAGTATGTTAATATGTCGTCTACATAATGAAGCCAAATCATATCTGCAGGTTTGATAAGCTTTATAATTACTGTTTCGAAATACTCCATATATAAGTTTGCTAACACAGGACTGACCATGCAGACTCCCCATACTGCAACCGAATTTTTGACGGTAAAAGTTGTCACCAAGGGGAAAGACGTTATTAGTGACGCAGATCTCTACAAGCTGCATTATTTTATTCAATTTTATGGGAAAGTTGGTCAGCAAATGGCTCAAGGTTATTTTTGAGGAACGTTAGTACATCTTTTATGGGTACTTTTGTGAAAAGGGAGTCCACATTTAGGCTGAGAAATTTCACATTATGTACGGGGATATTTGGCAACCTAAATTTGTTGCAAAAGTATTCTGTGTTTTATATGACTAGGGGAAAAAGTTCCTAAAATTTGTGATAGTAACTCGTCTAATCATTTTGAAATTCTGTAGTTAAAAGCTCCAGCACAGGAGATTATGGGGCAGAAGGGTATGTTATCTTTGTGAGTTTTGGATTCGAACCAGCAGACAGAGGAGAAATCACGACTTCAGTGACATTTCCGAAATTGTTGGCCGAGTGGTTAATATCACTGAAGTCCAGATTTCTCCTCTGTCTTGTTGGCCGAGTCGGTAATGTCACTGAAGTCCTGATTTCTCCTCTGTCCGCTGGTTCGAATCCACGAGAGGACGAAATTATTATCAAAAAAAGAAAAAAAAATTTCCCCGGTTAACATATTTGGAAATATATTAATTCCGAGGTAGGGCGAATTGGATATTAAAGGACGTTTGTAGCTTAATATATATATATATATATATATATATATATATATATATATATATACGTATATTATTTAGTTATATGTATTTATATATAGATATATGTTTATGTATATATACATGCATATACACATATATGTATTTATATATATTTATATATATTGTATGGTGTATATATACAGATCGCACTCACTCCCCCGTAACACAAGCTTCCAAGAAACCGCTCAGATGACGGGTGTAACCTTGTGTGAGCATTTCCTCAAACATCATGGATAGGCATTGCGGTTTGAATTGCTCGCTGGGCGTGTTGCAGCATCGCTATGATTTTTCGACGCCTGTTTCTTTCTCTCCTTTATTCGTCCTTCTCATTACCCAGGCAATCGAGGACAAAAGAAACAAGCAGAAAATTCGCGGGTGCTTTCGAGATGAAGAAGGTGGAATGACGTCAGCAAAGGCTCTTGGTCTTCTGAGTAGTTCGGTGGAAAATAAAGCGGGGTGGTAAACCATATTAGTTGGTCTTGAATGGGTCCGGACCATAGTCACTTTCTCTTTCGTTGTGTTAATGAGGTTTGCAAGGCTAGTTCCACTCGGCGGAGGTTTGTTTGAATAGTATTGAGGACTTGTTTTTTTTTTTTTTTACGGATATTTGATCAAATATTATCTTATAATGTTTCGTCAGTCTATTGCGATATGTTTTTTTTCTGGTTAAGCGTGACACTGCGAGCGTTTATCTGGATTAGTAGCCTCTACAAAGTACATTTATTACAATTGTCTGAGTCGTCTTTTAAATCATTTATGTATCCATTATAATGAATTATTTGAACAATAATTTATATCTTATGAAGTTGTAGAAATTCCGGAGAGTTTGGCACTCAATATCAATCATATTTAGTCGTTTTTATGAATGATACCGACTAAAACAAATCCCAGTTATCGTGAAATGAAACTGTGCCATTATGTTAACCAGGATGGCTGCGAGATGCCGCCTGAGGTTTTATTTTTTCTCACTTGACTGAGGAATGGCGTGAGATGACATTTATTTAGTGTGTCTCAGCCTTTCTTAAATATACTTTGCATTTTAGCCATCCTATGTGACCACTGGTAAATATTTGCATTTTCTTCCGTCTTACAAACACTTTATATTTGTTTCATGAATCGAATTAGTTTTATTTCATAAGCACCTGATTAGATGGAGATTAGATTAAGTGATGATCAAATGTCAGTATCAAACTTTGGAACTTGAGGACAGCCCGGAATTGGAGAACAAATATGTATTTACATACATTCATACATATAAAATATATATCTATATATATATATATATATATGTATGTGTGTAATGTATATAATATATATATATATATGTATACATACATACATTCATACATATATATATATATAGTATATATATATATATATATATATATATATATATATATATATTTAATTCACATACAATTTCGGATCGGCATGTTCCATCTTGTGTGGATTTCTTAAATTAATATCTTCTCCAATTTGCGTATGTTGTGTGTGTGTGCTTTTTTTTTTTTTTTTTTATTCAATTATATTACCTGGAATACCCTTGCATGAGGCCTGACTTTTATGAGGGGTGAATTTTTTATTTTTTATTTGTTTTCAATAAATGAACATGAAAAAGGCGATACTGAAAACAGATATGCTGTGGAAAGAATTATTTTTAGTAATAATACCACAAGGTCTAGACCTGACAGAAATATTTTCGCAAAATATTTTGTCTTAAACACTATTTTGAACCGTAGGAAGTCCTTCAGATAGTCTAATTAGTCTTAATTTTTAAAACAGCTCCCCGATGAAAATTATGTAATGGTAAATTGCTATTTTCAGGGGCATTCCAATGAGGTTAAAAAAAACTTCGGCCAAAAGGCGGAAGTGTATTTTGGCGCAAAAAAAAAAAAAAAAAAAAAAAAAAAAAATTGATAAAGAAAAACAATAATAAAAAAAAAAAAACTTTCTGGACATGGTTAGTATGGTTTGGCGCCCTTCACGACGTTTTTTTTTTTGGAATATCAGACTCCTATATTATGAAAATAATTTTTTTTTTTCCTCATATCCCCTCGAAATCAGCGTCATGAGGAAGTTTTCGAAATGTCATATCCTTGGCGTGAGTGATGTGACAAAGCGGCGCTTCACGAACTTTTTTTTTTTTTTCTTCTTGTTCATATTTCCTTTCTTGGGACGAATTTTGACGCCGTTGTGATGTTTATCAGAATGTCATCCGTCTTTTAGCTTGACGCGTGCCCGAGTCCTTTATGCTGGTCAGATCCCTGAACAAACTGCGCAGAAACATTCTTTTGTATTCAATCCGGACGGTGTCAATGACAGGTAGGTAGGTGTGGGTTTTGACGCCAGTTTACAGCCAGTCAGTTTTGCAACCAGAGTCAACAGCGATGTTATTTTTGGAAAATCCAAGAAACCCCGACGGGTCTGGTTGCAAGCACCTGGTCTTAGATACGACGAGAATCCAGATTATCTGATGAGAAAATGACCAATGCATTGCGCATTGCAAGGCACTCCCGACTGAATTGAAATGAGGGTCACGTGTCAGGGGAGGGTGCGTCCAAGCTGCACGAAATCATGTTAGTGATAAACACACGTCGGCAACCTATCGCGCACGCGTCACTAACAGGTTACATACAAGCCAGCGACTTCTTGATGGGTCAGCGACTTCTTGGTGGGTCAGCGACTGAGCGACTTATTGGGGACCAGCGACTTACTGGTGGTCCTAACCAGTACTTCCTACGGTTGTCCTCATTTCCCAAAGATTCATTTTCCACTCACGGTCGTTGAATTATTTTCAACTTGTCTGTGATACGTTCTATGTGTTTATGACATGTACTGGAGTGTAAACGCATCCGAAGTCTTACACTTCATTTAATTAACTGAATTGAATTAAATGTTCTCTTTCAATTACTAGGACATTTCAGATCTTTCCTAGATAGTGACCATAAAAACATAAACAAAAGACCGTCAATATTTCCAAGAAATATTAATCCTAACTAACGACCCCCGAACACCCTTGGGGGTCGCTACCCAGGAAAGATCCGGTCATTTGTTTACATATTCATTTGGCTTATCTTTGTTAGCAAGGCACAGGTTTTCTTGCTGACACAAACTGGCAATCAATTCTGCGGTTGCATATTTCGCAGGTTGGTGTTTGTAACCTATTCCACACCCATGTGTCCACGTCATGAATCAAAATCTGGATTTATGCAAGCGAAGGTGCAATGCATTACTTCCGTAATACTATTCTCCTTGCATTTCAATTTATGTTCATGTATGTGGTCATCTATTGATTTAATTTTGTTTTCTTTTCTAATAAGTGGGCTCTCTTCTTTTTGTTTCCCTTTACCTCGTCTTGTTTCTTCCCAAAGGACACCATATTCTTTGGATGCTTGAATTTCCGGTCAATGGCTTCATCTTGTGATTAATGATAATTGTAGCAATAATATCTATATGATATTAGTTTGTCTCTGTAATAGCGATAGGCTGCGGCAGGTAGGTCGAATTTTGGGGTGGTACATAACGTCCCTAGCGTGGGTACTTGCTGCCTCCCAGCTTGTATGAATTAGTCAGTTTTGGCAGTAAGGGTACACTTGTAATAATAATGCAGATAATTGAAGGAGGCGAAGAATTAATACAAGTGAAATTAGCCCGAATGGTTCGTCCTCTTTCCGACTAAAATTGAGGGTCTGAAATTGATTCATTGATTGATTTATATACATGCATTGCATATAATTTTTTTTTTCACAGACAGCAGTTGAAGAAGGGACTGTGGTGTGCTTGAAAATACGACGGGCGGCTACTATTGTAAGCCATTATTGTTATGCTAAAGAATGAAAACTGAAAATATGGTAGACATTCAAATTACGTTATAAACAGTTCATTTATCCTGTCAAGTTAATATATGTATATATATATATATACATTTTCAAGCATGAATATTTTTTTATATGTATTCATTCTGTGTAATTAGGTGACCTATGTTTGACGTTTTAATAAAACGTTTTAACTTCGTGCTCGTTTCTTAGAGATATCTATAGGGATGTTTGTCATATTAAAGCAGTTACACCATTAGTCAGGTATACTGTAAGTACAACATCTTATCTCTACGATGAACGGCACAGTTGTTAGGCCTGTGTGTTAATACTCAACAACAGTAATCTGATAGGCATATCAAAGTACTCCTACAATAAACACATCCTAGAGGCCTATCTGTATGCGGCGACGTTGGGTCTTAGTGGTCCGTAGGCACTGGAGGGGGGTTGTATGTAGGGTAGAGGGGCTTTGTCGTAGGTCGGGGCCGTAGGCCTATCTTGGGGCTCCAGAGGGCCCCTTGGTGTGGGAAGCGGGTCCATAGTGTAGCGGCCTATCAGTAGATTAGGACCTCTGCTGGCGCCAATTTCTCCGGCGAAGCTACAGGCAAATATTTCAGTCAGATTATCCGGGAGGTCAGAGGTGGACCGTAAGAGGCCGTAGGAGAGGAACTCGAAAATTGAATCGTGGTTGTCTCGGGCATACGTCGCCCATACCCGTCGACTTGATGAATCCTGCCCACACCCTGGGAACGATGCCCGACGGAGTCCTGCTTTCCCACTTGGCTTCTCCCGCGGTGGGCGATGTGCCTGGGATCATGCGGAGGAAGTGCCCCGTCGGTTGACAAGGTTCCTTCGTCGGGTCATCGAGGGACGGCGCCTCCTGAAGAAGTATCAGCGGTGGATGCCGCGAGAATGAGACTGAAAGTGACCGGTCGTACTTAACGGTGGACGGAGTGAACAAAAGGATGCTCTCGAATTCTCTTACGGATGCTTATTAATCCTGTAGAGAGGCGCACAAAGCACGGAGATGTACACAGGCCAGGGGCAGCTTGAAGAAAAGAAGAGAGAGAGGAGAGAGAGAGAGAGAGAGAGAGAGAAGAGGAGAAGAGAAGAGAGAGCGAGATGATACTGTCGTTCTCTTGTGAGAGGCAGATTTTTACAGCAGAAAGAGAGAAGATAGAGAGGAGAGGAGAGAAGAGAATGAATCTGTCGTCGTGTGAGAGGGCAGATTTTAACAGCAGAGAGGAGAAGAGAGAGAAGAGATAGGAGAGAGAGAGAGAGAGAGAGAGGAGAGAGAGAGAGATGGTGACTTCTGCATGAGTGAGTTCTAGTTGATATACGAGTTGCTTCTTATTAGTGAAGAGGTGAAGGTGTAACAGCGCCTGGCGGCATCTCAGTGTCATCTCAGCACTTGTGTTTTTTTTTTTTTCGTTTTTTTTTTTTTTTCTTTTTTTTTTCTTGTTGCCTCATGCATATCTAATCCATTCTCGGATCGCGTATCCGTTCAGTCGTTGGTTAGTGCAACCTTTTAAAACTTCGTCACTATGAAGTCGCCGCTTTCGTCCAGAATGCGATCGTATTCTCCGGTTCATCCTTACCAGGATCAGTATCAGCAGCCGTCAAAGATACCCATGTTGATTTACTGCTCAAGGTAAAGAAGAGGAAATTTACTTTGAAAAAAAGAAAAATATTTCAATCGTTTTGAGTGAAGCGAGATATTTCTGTTTCATCTTTCGTAGATACCTAAAATTGATTGGTTGAGAATGACGAAGATTGATGTTTTTGTGTGTGTGTGTGTGTGTGTGATTTTCTGTGTTGATTTTTTTTTCAGAGGTAATGAATAAGAAATTGATTTTTTTAAAATTTTGATTTCGTTGTTTTAAAATGAAGTGAGGTACTTTTTCATCTTTTTCGTAGATAACCAGATTGGTTTGTTGATCATAGTTGAGAAAGACGAAAACTTATGCAGTTTATTTTGCTTTATTTTTTTTCTGTTTTTAGTGATTCTATGTTGATATTCTGTTCAAGGTTAAGAAGCGGAAATTTAATTAAAAAATATTTTATATTATTGTTTTTAATAAAGCGATATATTTTTTCATCTTTCTTAGCTATCTAGCTTGATTTATTTTTCAAGGTGGAGAAAAACGAAAATTTATGCAAAGCTTTTTTTCAGTGGGTTTTGTACTGATTTTACTGATTTTTTGTATCGATTTTTCTGATTTTCACTGACTTACAGATATTGATTTTCGTTCAAGTTAAAATGAAAATAGTATGTTTTCATTCAATTTTGGTTTTAGCATGTCATTCACGATTATTTCACGTGATTTTTGTTTTCAAATTTTGTCTTCCCATTTTTCATGAACACGGAGGTTTAAATGGGTGAATTTGTAGGTTCTTAAACTGCTGTAGACATAGGAGAATGAGAGAACTTGAGAAGTTTTACATTAATTGCTTTGGGTGTCCTTTCAATAGAGAACAAATTCGTGTATGTTCACAAACAGTAAAAGTCATTAAGAGACTGGTTGTCAGGGTAGAGCCACTTCTAAGCTATTAAAAAAAAATGTTTTTTACATGAAATATTGTAATTTAAGTTAAGTCTTCATTATTACCTTTCAGATGTATAACTTAGAATGACTGTGGATCCTTTTCTTTTTTTTTTCCTATTTCTTCCCTTCCGCGAGATTTGAATATTTGATTTCCCTCTTGCGTAGTATGTATTTAAATCTGTACCATGAATCAGTCCTCTGAAAGTGTTTAAGATTTAAAGGCTAAATCGGTCGGGGTTTCAGCTCAATGTTTCGGTATCCCTGTGGTACTTTTGCATATATAAATTACGTGTTAGTGTGGTTATAATCATGTACGTATACACACATATATACACACAGACATACACACCCATATAAGTATTGTATTAGCTGTGTGCATATTTATGTATATCTTTTTAATAATTTCCAATTTTCGTAACTAGTGCTTTATTACTATTGTTAAACAAGAATACTATTTATTATTTAGATGCACACCGTGGATTTTTTTTTTTTTTTTTTTTTTTTTTTTTTTTTACTTTATTTTAACCAGACCACTGAGTTAATATTAACTCTCATAGGGCTGGCCACACCGTGCATTAAGACGACCAGGAACATATTCTCCCGGTACTAGCGAGGTAACTAACAGTAATGGGTTTTGTAGTAATATGCATTGTATCTGCTCTGTTCGTCCTTCGGCTCTGTCATCTCAATTCGCATTTTGGGCTTCATTGGGCGCTGAAGACACGGCTGATTGAATTTCGTCGAATATTGAAGGCTATGGTCTGCTTCCCATGCGTCCGTTCGCCTTATGCAGGAGGAAGGGTAAAGGAGTTTTTTTTTTTTTTTTTTTTTTTTATAAAGATCTTGAATTATTACCTGTTTTGGTTATGTGGGTGATAATGTGAAGGAATTTTGCGTACTTTTGTCAATTATATATGTGTGTGTGTGTGTTTATGGGTGTATGTGTGTCTGTGTGTGTTTATGTGTGTGTGTGTGTATGTATGGGTTTTATGGATGCTTACGAATGGTGATTACACTTACGATGCAGGAGAATGTTTTGAAATCTGTTTTTAAACAAACCTAAGTTAATACGATCGATGAGTACGAGTTTTTTTTTTTTTAAGTCATAGTCGAGAAAGGAACATTTCCCTGTCGTGAATAATTAAGGAAATATAAAGCATTGTGAATGATGATTACAGGAACTGTATTTGGGGCATTTAAAAACTTTTGTGCCTTATGAGTACTTTGTTTAACTTCCTTTCCTTTGAATCCAATTATTGCATTGTAAGTCGGCCAGTAACTGTTTTTCTCCTGATATGAATAGCTCTCTGACCATGAAAGGAGACATCCATTAAATTTCATCCATAGTCAAGTATTTTAATTTTCATTGTCAAAACCGGAAAGGCTCGGTTTCCGGCAATCCCTCTTCCGTTCTTTTCTGCAGTTGCTTAAGGTTGCAGACCTATCCGCTGGAACGTGGATTTCATGTTTTTTAATGCATGCTACGTATAAGTTAGCAAATGCGGATATGGACATAAATTTGCAGACTCATATTTAGTGATTCATAATGCCAAGTTGACAGTATGTATAAAGTCTACATTTCCCGGAATGGGGAAGATCTAAGAAAGGGTGAATATGTTTTTGTGAATTAAGTTATATATAAATATATATGTGTATATATACTATATATGTATAGGTATGTATGTATGTATGTATATATATATATATATATATATATATATATATATATATGAGAAGATAAGAGGCCCATAAAACACTATTTCAACGTTCTTGCAACGTTCAAATAATAAGGCCAGTTTTTAATAACCTTGACTTACATTATATTATGTTGTGTTAATGCTAAGCTGGATCTTAGGAATCTAAAACCAGCGTCATATCCATCGAGTTCAAACACACTATTCCTAACCGTACGCGTTCATTGGTGGTTTATAATTATATTTACCTTGGCTGTAATCATTGAAGTTATCCGAGTTCCATAAAAAGGACACTGAAATTGAGAATTAATTTCCATCATGAAGTCAACCATAGAAAAGACTGTGTACTGTATGTAAGAAGTTTTCTCTTGTCAGGACACATGCTCATTATTTCAAGTCTCGTATTCCATGTGATGACTTTGAATTATACAGTAAGCTGCAGGTCAAACCTCCCTCTTTATTCTTGACTCCCCAAGTATCAAACACCTTTCAAACAGTAGCCAATATCCTTCTTCGCCCCCAAAGTTTTTAAGCTTAAAATATTCTCTTTTTTTTTGGTATCTTTCCTATTTCGAGGAATGACGTTGGGCTTATTCATTTGATCGAGGTTTCCGTCTTCGTATTCCGTATTTGACTAGCCAGGATTCCGCATCGTTGCCAATTTAGTGGAGCTTCACACATACGCAGATGCATTTACAAACTGTTTCCATAAATTCGAGTTGTCATAGTAATGCAATAATGATAAAATTGCTCTAATATGTATATATACTACAAATAGATACGCTAATTTCCCTTATTTCCCCGGTTTTGTGTAAGTCTTATACCCAGTTTGGAGGGTAAACACATACTAATTGGCATCACTGGCCCAGGAATCAACCCTCCCGGTTACAAAATACACACCACACACCCGTGTATGTGTTTGCTTGTGTGTGTATTTATTTATTTGAACGCTGTATAAATTTGGTAAAGTTCGTTTCAATAATTGCATGTTTACAATGAATGGTACATGTGCTTAATATGCACTTAAATGTGTGCCAGGCGAATTTCATTTGTAATTATCTCTGTAACTGTAAACATTGAAACGGCAAATAAATATATTAAACCCGTGAAATAATGATTAATAAAAAACGTCATGCTTTAATGTTTCCCAATTTTCAGTTAAGGTCAGTTAAACAAGACTATGAGTTTTTAACCCAATAATCTGATTATATTAACTGCAAGTCTGGTTCGCATCTATTAGATTACCTCCCTTGATTTAATTAGTCTGTGCTTTTGTAAGTGACGTGGAGATGCAGGTTTATATATGTATATGTTTATTCTTCTTTTTTCAGTTTTCGTTGTTTTCTTAGTTTTTATTTTGTGGTAAAATGTCTCAATTCTTTGGCAGAATTATTAAAGAAAGTAGATTCTCTCTCTCTCTCTCTCTCTCTCTCTCTCTCTCTCTCTCTCTCTCTCTCTCTCTCTCTCTCTCTCTCTCTCTGGATGTAATCTTTTGAATTATCTGGAGACCACAACAAGGATTCTGAAAGTGAGAATGGATTTCCATCCTGAAGTCCGCCGTAGCAAAAGGTTGTACTTTGGGTAAGAAGTTCTCCAGCATCAGAACACATGCTGATTATTTTAATCCTCTCATTCCAATATATGATTCTTGATGACGTCATAAGCTGTTGATGACACCTTCTTTGTCCTTGACTCCCCGAGTGTCGAACAGCTCGTTCCACCATTGTGTAGCCAGTTTCCTTCTTCTGTCATTAAGTTTTTAGCTTAAAATATGTACCCTCTTGGTTTCTTTCCTATTTTGTGGAATTTTGTTGGTTGTAGTCATTTGATGATGCTTTTGTAACCTAAGTATTTTACTCGAGTTCCAGTTACCAGTGTTCAGTGGTGAGATGAGACAAAGAGGTGATATGATAATTCCCTGCTGGTATATTGAAAGCATGCATTTCTTTAGTAAAGCCAAAAATATTTTGTATGCAAATTGAATAGAAATAACCTCTAGGTAATCCGCACAGTTTTCTAATTCAGCCAGCCCTTACCAATGTTTAGTCGGATTATCGAAGTTTTATTTTATAAGTCATTAGCTGCTGTACCCGGCGTTGCTCGGGATAAAAAGGTGCATGCTGTCCGTGATGACAACCCCTACAGGGCGGATTATACAATCACTTTCAGAGTAAGTAATCACTTGGGATCATGTCTGGAATTTCAGATTTTGACTAAAACCTTCCTTGGGCGGATGGGAGTCTATGGTAAAGATTTGGTAGCCATAGCTTTCATAGTCTGGTCGTGCATAACGAACAGACAGACAAACAGGCAGACAGAAATTGCCTTTTGTATATATAGAAGATTTATCTTCGTCGCTGAGTAGTATCATATTGCTGTTGAGTATGCGATTCGGTTCATCATTGGAGAGTTTATAAACAGTTAGTTATCACCTTATTAAGAGAAAAATGAATGTATTATGTTCTTGTAACCTTAGAGATAACTAGACACTAACCGATCATGGCCCAGTAGCTGCTAGTAAAAATGTTGATTTAAACTATATTAACAGATATAGAAAGATACTATTGATTTCACGGATGAAATCACTCGCAAAAAACCAAGAATGTATTGTAAAGGTATAAATTCACATTTGGCTCTAAAAATTTGGTGTCTGATAATATAGGTCAGTATATAGAAGGTTGCTTAAGTTAGATATAATGGCTTTTTAGTAATCAAATCCTTCCTATAGTAGAGGGAAGGGTTTGCATATTTGCTTGTTTATTTGCAGTTTGTATGTGTGTGTAAATCTCTCACACCTGACGATGACGAGGTAATCGGTTGCCTGGGCTACACTGCAATAGGCTTGGTGTCAAGATGGCATGCAAACAAGCGTGGAATTTAGAGTTTTCTTAAGAATATTTATGCAAATTTCGTCTTCTCTGGAATCAATTTTGGTTTGTTTACATTCTTGAGTTTCCTCCCTTTTGTTAAAGGCTTAAAACGGCTCCAGATATTAGAACAATGCAATGTAGATAAATACAGCAAGTAAAAAATGACCTTAAATTGCATTATTATAATCTTACCTCACGTAATGCATGCACTATCCTTTTTGCTACCACCCTCAACCCCCCCCCCCCCCCCCCCACACACACACACACACACACACACACACACGCACACGAACTTATGCAAAAGAGGAAAATTTTGGTGAAGCTACATCTGTGTAAACTTTTAACCCATTTTCAACAATATAACTAAACTTAAATAAGCCTTCTTAGGTAATTCACTTGAGGATAAACCATTCTGAATTTTAGTGTTTCCGAAACTTTGTCACATGTTTTAATAGGTTCCCTGAATGTCAAGGGCGTGTGCTTGCATGAATTCGTATTGGGACTTTTGCTGGTTATATTTCCTTCGTAGTTTATTTTCCTTCTAAGTTGAATTTCCAAACACCACCTTTTAAGTCTTCGAAGTTGGGGGAATACGTCGCAGGAAGTGGGCAATTTGTGTTAACCAGAATCTGGGAGGGCGAACCGATTCTTTCTGGAAATTTGTAGTACTGTTCCTTTGGTTTCCTGTTAGTCTTATTCCAGTGTGTTCAGTCATTTTTGTGTTTTAGCCAAGATGTTTGAAATAAAAAACTAGTGTCTTATTGGAATAATGAACTGGTGTCTTGCTGGAATTATGTAACTTACAAAGACTTGTTATTTTTTTGTCATTTAAAGTGTAGGACTGTAGTTGAGAATTATTTTGTCTTTCTTATGATAGTACCTTATATAGAATATTTGTTTTGTTTTATTTTACTTAATGTATCTTGTTCAGAGTATTGTATTTTGTCAGGCTTAGAGTGCTAGGCATTAGTAAATTTTTCGTATTCAAGCATCTTTCATGTTACCTGCCAAAATTATTAGATAGGAACATTCCAAAATTTATTGTGAATATTGAAATTTTCCATGGGATGGACTATAACATTCTTAGGAAACCTTATTAGAAACCACAGTATTTATCGAAAATTACTCAGAAATGACCAAATTCTTTGGCTGTAGAATATAAGCATTAACAGGACATTAACCCCCAAGTGTAATACGTAGTAAAAGTTTTACAACTTCCCAAATGCTTTGCATGACGTCTGAAGTGTTCTTGCATGTGGCGGCTTATTGAAATACTCTACAGGATAACAAGCTTGAAAATATTCTTATATATGGAAATTCAAGGAATTTTTGGGTTTTTTGGATTGGTATGTTACCCTGGAGAGGAGTGTCATGGATGGTATATTGATTTGAAGCGAATCGGAATTATAATGAAATATGCGGAGAGGAGAATGAAGCCAGTAGGGTCAAATTATCCCTGGAGTTAACATTTATATAGCCAGAACGGAAAAGTTTTCGTTGGCGTGCATCGAACCGGTGTCCCTACAGCAAATATAGGCATAATGAGGAAACCAAGAGCTGCATATTTTATTAAAAGCGTATTGCATTAATCGATTATTGCATTATTTTGATCCGATTTTTTTTACAGTATCCTCTCCATTTGGTTAAATGCTGATACCCAGTTCACATTTTTTTTTTTATTATTTTAATTATTGATTGGACTTCTTAGTTACTATTCTGGTTGCACCCATTTTTAAATATTAAGGTGGCACAACTCCCTCCGATGTTGTCCACATTCTTTCAGTTTAGATGAAGTTTTTCGATGTATAGCTAGTTGTAATTCTGCGTAGCTGTGTTTATTTTTTTATTTTTTTTACTTTTTATTTCCTCGTTGTATTCTCGACTATAATCAATTATCTCGAAATCGTCAAATTCAGGCCCATGGTATGAAAAAAATGAAAAATCAGATATTTTGGTCGTCTTCTGAGAGCCTTATCTCTGTGCCAGTTCTTATTACAGCCATTTATATAGATAATCATTAACTAGTCCATTTATTTATATGAATGAAGGCATACTCTCAAAAAATCAGATGCTTTTGGTCTTCTTCAGAGAGCATTAGTCTGTGCCAACTCTTATTACAGCCTTTATATAGATAATCTTTTAACTAATTCATTTATTTATCTGAATGCACGTGAATCTTTTAAGCATCTTTCTTCTCTGTGCCAGCTCGTATTTATCTAGAAAATCGTTAACTAATTAATATGTTTATAAAAAAATGAAGTCATGTGAATCTTTGGTGAACGATTTTCTAAATA
>NC_087213.1:63790568-63815568 GCF_015104395.2 Macrobrachium nipponense | reverse complement strand
ACCATTTTTGTGTTAAGTAGACTCCTTGAGCATTATGTTTATTGTGCCTGACCTCTGGTATAGTGGAGGGGATTTCTTTGTGTGTAATGATGTGTTTGCGCAGCTTCTTGTCCTTGGTAATGTGAGCTGAAAATTTGCCTCGTTGACGAGAAGAGAAGGTTAGAATACTTGTCACGAACCATGCTTCATAAAATTTGATAGTTTTCACTAAATTAACGTGATGCCTTCAGGCTCTGTAGAATTTGATACTTGAGTCAGTTCGTGAGTATTTTATATATATATATATAGTATATATATATATATACATATATATATATATATATATGAATAGTAACTTGATCACGAAATATATAAAACGTGATGCTATGTGTGTGTGTGTGCGAGCGTGTGTGTGTGTGTGTGTGCGTGCGTGCGTGGGAGCATGTGTGTGTATAGTTATATATGTATATATATATATATATATATATATATATATATATATATATATATATATATATATATGCATATATACATTTTATTCGTGTATGTGTATATGTGGGTCTATGTCTGTGTGTCTAATTATATGTATTTGTGTTTTTAACTATATATATATTCATAAATATATTTGTTTTTTTTTAATAGTAAGCCATTTCGACAAGCAAAGGTTAGCTCCGAAGAAAAGGACTCTAATCATTGTCGCGATGCCTTTAATTCCTGAATCGTGGAGGAGTCCTCTTTTCAGAAAAACTCTCAGAACACTAGCCGCTTCATACACCGTTCTACGCAAAGGCTCAATGGCAGCACGTCAAACCGCCCCCCCCCCCCCCCCCCCCCCCCCCCCGACGTTATTTCTTGTCATTCAAGATTTCCCTTATTCAATACTTCTGAATTGTATATACATGTATGTATGTACATACATACATAAATATATATATAGTATATATATATATATATATATATATATATATATATATATCTTCTTCTTCTTCTCTTCCTAGCTTAAACCCATTTTTATATGGGGTCGCCATTACGAATGAGTCGTCTCCATCGATTTCTGTCTTGTGCTCGTTCTCCATTTATACCTTTCAATTCCATATCTTCCCTTACACAATCACGCCATCTCTTTCTTGGTCTTCCCTTCTTCCTTCTACCCCGCACTTCCATTTCCATCGTATGTCTTCCAACATGACGTTCCTCCCTTCGTAACAGGTGTCCATACCATCGAAGCCTTCCTTCCTGTATTTTCTTTGATATTTCAGCTACCTTTGTTGATCCTCTTATATACTCATTTCTAATCCTATCTTCCCTTGTTACTCCCGACATCCATCTCAACATTCTCATTTCTGCTACATCCATCTTCTTCTCCTCTGTTTTCCTCATACTTGCCATTTCTGTTCCATATAACATTGCTGGTCTGACCACCGTCCTATGGAACTTTCCTTTCAATTTCAGAGGGACCTTCTTGTCACAGAGTACCACCTGATGCAGACCTCCAGTTATTCCATCCTGCCTGAATTCGGTGTCTCACCTCTTGGTCCATGCTTCCACTATCCTCCAATACGGACCCTAAGTACTTGAACTTCTGTACTTTCTTTATTTCTTCCCCACCCAATCTTATGCTACTTCCACCGTCCTCAGTAATACTAGAACACATATATTCGGTTTTTGATCTGCTTATTCTCATTCCTCTCTCCTCAAGTGCTGCTCTCCACCTCTCCAACCTCCCCTCCAACTCCTCCCTCCCCTCTGAACACAACACAATGTCATCCGCGTATAATATGCACCATGGCACTGCTTCTCTAACATCCCTGGTCATTACATCCATCACGATGTTAAAGATGAATGGGCTAAGTGCTGACCCCTGGTGTAATCCAACTCCTATTCTCAAATCCATCCGTCTCACCAACACTACTCCTCACTCTAGTATACACATTCCTGTACATCTCCTGAATAACTCTGACATACTTTTCCGGCACCATCTTCTCCCTCAAACATCTCCATATTCTTGCCTTGGCACTCTGTCATAGGCCTTTTTCAAGGTCTATGAATACCAGATGCAGGTCTCGTTGTTTTTCTCTGAATTTCTCCATTAGCTGCCTTATGCAAAATATTCCATCCGTTGTGCCGCTTCCCTTCATAAATCCTAACTGTTCCTTCCCTATTCTAACTTCCTCTCTCAGCCTGCTATCTATGATTCTTTCCAAAATCTTCAACGTGTGAGACATTAGTTTATACCTCTATAATTACTGCATTCCTGGACATCACCTTTACCTTTAAATATAGGTATCAATATGCTTTCCCGCCATTCTTCTGGTATCTTTTCCTGTTCGAATATTTTTACCATCAGATCATACAAGATGTCTACCCCTTCCTCTCCTAAGGCTTTCCAAACTTCGACTGGGATTAAGTCAGGTCCTGTTGCCTTCCCATTTCTCATTCTTTTTAAGGCTCGTATCACTTCATCCCTAGATATCCCCATTACCATTCCCATGTTTACTTGTCCATCCTCTCTTACAAGTCTTTCATTTTCTTCATTTAGCAGTTGTTCGAAATACTCTTTCCATCTTTTCAGGATGTCTTCTTCCTTTTTTACGACAGTACCATTCCTATCTTTCATTTGCTTAATATGGGTGATGTCCTTAGTTCTTTTATTTCTTACTTTTGACAGTTTGAGCATCTTACTCAACCCTTCCTTGGTTTCCAGTTCATTATAAACCTCTTCATATGCCCTTGCCTTAGCTTGAGCTACCACCCTTTTTACTTCTTTGTTTCTTTCTCTTAATCTTTCTCTGTCCTCCTGCAGCTGTGACTCTTCAAAATCTCTTCTTTGCCTCCCTTTTAACCTTTCACCACTTCCCCCACCTCTTCTTCCCACCACCAGCTTCTCCTTTTCCTCCCATACTATTCCAGATGTTTCCCCTAGTATCTCCTTTCATGTCTTCTAATCACTGATGCATTATGCCTCCACCATTCTCCCACATCTTCAATTCCCAGATCAACCTCTCCCAGCACTCTTCTCCTGAACTCTCTCTCTTATCATTATCCCTCCCTAACAATTTATACACTTGATTTTCTTTACCCCATTCTTTTTCGTTTTCTTTTCTCTTTTCATCTTTAAATCCATACAAAGGAGCCTATGTTGGGGGCCACGTGGTCACTGGGGATGACTTTACAATTCCTAACTTCCACCAGCCTTGATCTATTGTAAAGGAGGTAATCTATTTGTGTGCATCTACCGCCACTCCTGTATGTTATCAAGTGCTCCCTCTTCTTTTTGAAGAATGTGTTCACTATTGCCATATCAAAGGACACGGCAAAGTCTACTATACTCTCTCCTTCTGGGTTTCTCTCCCCAATCCCATGTCCTCCATGCACACGTTCAATTACATCCTTTTCATTTCCGACATGTCCATTAAAGTCTGCCCCCACTACAGTCCTCTCCTGCTCTTCCAGTTCTTGCGTTACCTCACTCATTTCGTTCCAAAAACGGCTCTTTTCTTCCTCTGTGCAGCCCACTTGTGGAGCATAAGCGCTAATGATGTTCATGTTTCCCCTCCATAACATATCTTCACTCTCATAATGCGGTCATTCTTTCTACTCACTTCCGTCACTGCATTCTTCATTTCCCCCGACAACACCACTCCAACGCCATTCCTACCCTGCTCATTTGCTCCACTATAGATTAACTTGTAGCCATCCCCCAGTTCTTTAGCTT
This sequence comes from Macrobrachium nipponense, assembly GCF_015104395.2. NCBI lineage: Eukaryota > Metazoa > Arthropoda > Malacostraca > Decapoda > Palaemonidae > Macrobrachium > Macrobrachium nipponense. Next base: position 63,811,874 of record NC_087213.1, on the reverse strand, counting down.
TATTTACCACCTTCCATCGAGTTTCCTGCACCACAAAATATCCACTCTCTTTATCCTCATTAACTCTGCCAACTCTCTTCCTCTTCCTGTCATAGACCCAATATTGAGCTGGCCTATTCTGATCACATTTAGAGCTCGCTTCTTTAGCTGCACCCGCTCATGATGCAGTAGCCCTCGCCTTGTCACAGAGTTAGGGCGATGTGTCTGTGCGTCGTTTACGGAGTACGCCCTAGCCCTATTCTCATTGGTTTTGGCGTGGGTTTTTACAGTCGGATGCCCTTCCTGACACCAACCCTCCCTATTTATCCGGGCTTGGGAACGGCACCCATTGAGGCTGGCTTGCCCCACAGGAGGCTAGATTAAATTATATATAATATATATATATATATATATATATATATATATATATATATATATATATAGTTATACTATATATATATAAATTCCTGACTCAGATCGGGATCGAATCCGTGTGCGCTACCGATTTATTTCTGTTCCACACATGATTGTGTGCTGATCAATTATATATATATATATATATTATATATATTATATATATATATATATATATATATATATATATACATACATACATACATACATATATACATGTAAATATATTGTATATATACTCCTGTGCATGCGTGTGAGTGTGGGCGTGTGTGTGATTTCCTTGAAGGTGTGAAATTCATAAAAATATAGTCGACTTGAATTTGGGATTTGCATTGACAAAGGGAGTAGAAGGTTTCTGAGATGCACGGATGTTGGAAGCGCTCATTCGCGCCGCATCACCTCCGATAATTGTGGTAACACTGCCCTTCCTCTCCTACGATGCGGACTTTTGGTTATTCGTGCTTGTGCCTTGGAGAACCTGTGGGTTTGTGACCTTGGAAGTTCTTGTGTTCAGATGTTACAAGGTTACAAGGATTAGGATGTCTCAAAGACTTGTTAGTCCATCCTTCGAAGTTCTTGTATTCAGATGTTATAAGGTTACAAGAGGAATTAGGATGGTCTGCAAAGACTTCTTTAGTCCATCCTTCGGAAGTTCGAAGTTCAGATTCAGATTTACAAGGTTAACAAGGGATTAGGATGTTCTAACAAAGACTTGTTAGTCCATCCTTCGAAGTTTCGTGTTTCCAGATGTTACAAGGTTACAAGGATTTAGCGGATGGTCTCAAAACACTGTTAGTCCATCCTTCGAAGTTCTTGTATTCAGATGTTACAAGATTACAAGGATTAGGATGTCTCAAAGACTTGTTAATCCATCTGAGGAGACATCGTGTGCTCACTTATCTGTAGGAGCAGGTTTTACTGTACATTCACAGTGTCCTCCGAATGATATTGTCTGGCTTTCTTTTAAACTCTTCCACACTAGTGTATTGGGATAGCTTACAAATTAAATTTTTTTCAGGCTCTGTAATCTGTATATCTGTATTGTTCAAAATGTTTAGATATTGCTTCTGATTGAAGACTTGGCATCTAATACTTTTATCTTGCGTGAATTGAATTCTCTTTCAACTAGTGTGTGGGGATAGCTTTCAAATTGCAATTTTTTTTTTCAGACTAGTTTGTACCTCTGTACTTGTCATAATTTTTAAATATTGCTTCTGATTGAAGACTGGTTCATCATCCATCAAAGGATTGTTGAAAACAAAGTAACCTAAAATTGTTTCATTTAGGTTGATTGCGAATTAAAACCGAATATTCATACAACAAAAATACTTATTTAAACGAAGCACATCTCTGTGTGTGTCAAAGTGTCTTAAAGAAACGAAGAAATGTGCTCCTAAAATTGACAAATGCGAATTTGTAACAGGTATTTTTTTTACTTTCTTCAGTAAAAATTAAAAAAAACCAACGCACGTACTTTGAAGTTTTGTGATGCGTATGTTGTGCGTTGTAATAAACTGTCTGGAAAATTTTGTGTCATTGTTCTTTTTTTTTATTTATATTTGCCCTTGACGTCATAGCTGATTAGAAAGATTCGCTTCCTTGTATGAGTGAGTTTGCATATATATATATTATGTATATATATATATATATATATATATATATATATATATATATATAGTATGTATGTATGTATGTATATGTATGTTATGTATGTATATAATTTTTATTATTCACAATAATCTTGTCCCTACTAAACCTATAATAAGCGTTTCTAATATGTGGAGAAATCGAGGCGTTAAGAGGCATCGTGGCTAATAAAAATTAGTCTATATATATATATATATATATATATATATATATATATATATATATATATATATATATATATAAAATGTATATGAACATATATACGTATATATGTGTGTGTATTTATATTTATGTATAGTTCCTCGTTGGACGAGTGGTTTTCGCGCTCGGCTACCAATCGAGTGATCCTAAGTTCGATTCGCGGTTCGGCCAACGTGGAATCAGAGGAATTTATTTCTGGTGATAGAAATTCATTTCTCGATGTAATGTGGTTCGGATCACACAATAAGCTGTAGGTCCCGTTGCTAGGTGACCAATTGGTTCCTAGCCACGTCAAAATATCTAATCCTTCGGGCCAGCCCTAGGAGAGCTGTTAATCAGCTCAGTTGTCTGGTAAAACTAAGATATGCTTAACTGTATTTATGTGTGATTATACTGTGAGAAAGACAGTGGTACATTATTAACTATAAAAATATAAATATAAAAAACGTTCGATTAACGAGAGTTGGAGTTTGAAGTTAGATTCTTAGTTTTATTGAGATACCGCAAATCAAAATATTATAAATGGCCGATGATTAAAAAAAATAGCAATTCAGAAACAATTAAAAATTGAAAGTGAGCATCTATTTCTTTTTGATAAATTTTCTTTTTTATTTAGTCAATCATAATTGTCTTTGGTTAGTCAAACTAATGGAATGAATTATATAATTTTAGACAGAGAAGAGTTGCTAAGTGTTCACAATATATATCCCTTTTAGCTAAATTATTTCTTGTCGGAACATTTCAAAGAATTAGCCGTCTTGAATATAAATCACAGACTGTATGGTGAAAGTCCTTCATTGTTTTTGTTGTAAACTTGATATCTCAGTCCATTATGTAAGATTTTTTTTTTTTTGTCAAGTGTAAAGCTGTTTACCACATGGAGTTTGCAGAAGATTATATTGTGTGCGTAGCAAATTGATTACATTCTCGTTATATAAAACATAATTGATATACACCGCCAAGTGTCCCTCTCATTTTTATTTACAGTTATTATTGTTGTATCTTGTCAGGCTGTGTGTCGCACAGCACTTGCCCTTTATATAGCGTTTACGTAGCGAATTCTCTTGGTTTTTTACGTAGCGAATTCTCTTGGTTTTTGCCGTTACATAAGATGTCCTCATAACATCTCGCTTATTTTGTTTATCCATTTCATTTTTATGGCAATCGTAATCCGCCGAGCTGTTTAATTTACGTGATATGCATTTCCTGGATCATTCAAGTTTTATGAGGCTGGGTTGTCGACGCCTAAGAGGAGAATCTGTTCAGACTTTTCTTTGAGACCATGTTTTTTCGGAGGAGGGGCGGGGGGGCGGTTTGTGTAGATATAGGGTGAGTGACCGGACATGAATAGATAATTGAATTGAATAAATAACCAGGCTTGTTGAAAGCCGCGGATATTTCGATTAACCTTTGCATTGCTCTGTTATTATAAGACATATTTTGTATTATCTGTTATCCCACCATAGCGTACTGCAAGGGATAACGTGTTAAGTAAATGTTCTCCTGCTAAATTTTATTCATATTCGCATTGCGTATTTATTATGAAAAGTATTCAGGTGTTATATGTAATACATTTTACCCTATTTCAGCAATGCGAAGGCTGCAGACATTGCTCGTTGCAATATCCTCATTTCGCATTACATAAGAGAAATCCGATCTGGCCTCCCAACTCCAACCTCCCCCCCCCACCCCCCCCCCCGCCCCCTCCCCCCCGGACAGCAGCACCTGCACGGCCGGCCTTCACTCCTGCTATAAACTGCATCCCCTCTCAGAGCTCGTAAAATTGTTTGGGTTCCTGCTTCAAGCCCTTGTTATCCCGGGCGACGAGAGAAGTCTGTCTGTGTGTGTTATAGCACACGGCTTGCTGCGCCGGCGGCCTTGAAGTTCAAGGTCGACCTCGAGGAACTGATGCGCGAATTATGGAGGAGGAGCTTTGAGTGCAAAGTCACATTCCTCCCTCTCATTCTCGGAAGGGGGACTGTACATTTCTGTTTAGAAGAGGATATTCTCTCTCTCTCTCTCTCTCTCTCTCTCTCTCTCTTCGATCTCTCTCTCTCTCTTATTGCCTGGCATCACGTTTAAGGCTTATACAGAGGCAAAAATATACACAGAAACTTCATACTAGGAAACATACCAGACTATACGTTTACGAATAAAATAAAGAATAGTTAACATAATAAACTGGAATTTCATATTGAGTGAAGTAAACGGGTCAATAGAAGCAAACCAGATCCTTCATTAGCATAGAAAAGTTACTATTAAAAGTTTCTATTTTACGTGAAGCAGTTAGCGTTACAGTCTTGTTGTAGCTGCGGTTAAGATACCGGTATAAGGAATGACGGGTTTTATGGGACCAATTCGGGGTTGCCTTTTCTCTCCCGCCAGACTGAGCCAGATGAAGGCGGATTCGAGCTGTGTTTTCCCTTCAGTCCCCTCCAATGAGAAGAAGGAAATAGAACGTTCTTATTCATTTTAGTTCACTCGAGTGAGAAGAGCAGCCAAGTGAATAACGAAATTGTAATATTATTTTATTATTTATGGAGCCTAGTGTGCTGCATTCTTTCTCCATGTCCGGGTAAAACTGGGTGGTATTATGTCACCTGAAGAAGAGAGAGAAAGGGGAAGGGGGGTGGGGGATGGAGGGGCTTTCCCCTATGGAAGAACAATTATTATTTGAGAATATTTTTAGTCAAAACAAATTCAGTGATATCAGGTAATTAAAGGAAATCTAAATAATAAGATCTGTTATGCTCCCGTTGACCTGAAAGAAATTAGGTAGCTGGTCGATAGTAAACTGTGAAGAGTCCAGCCAAGGTGGGGAAGACATAACACTGAAACATACTGAAAATATCCCCAACTAAGTTAGGCAAAGTTCTTGGGCGTTGTCAGATAGTGTCTTATAAACAACACCTTTTGTCTCAGGTTTATCAGGTAGTAATCGGCCCTCCTCAGCTGTTTACGTAGTCGGATACACACAATCTTGCTTTGATAACCCTTTAGGTAATGCAGTTTCATCGATAGAACGCCATAAATACTACGGATGTTTCTTGGTTACTAATAAATACTGTGCATTGCATAAAATTTATCAAGTGCTTAGATGAATGAGGTAGGATTTTTAATACCCGCCTTGGTAACCAAGGACTTCCTTATGCTGATTTTTTACTTGACGATCTTAACATCATTGCAAGGAGAAGTTTGACTGATTTTAGGACATATTTGCATGAATTCTAAGAATCATATTGTCAAGAGTGCTTTTCTGTCCATGCTGTCAACCATTGGGTAGCTTGGATTGTATCAAACGGATGTATGTTGATAAATTTCTTATTTTAACAACCTTGTTCGTTGATGTCCTTCAGTACAAATGTCCATATCATATTTCTTTAAGAGGAAAAATATAGCTTTTTTTTTTTTACTATAAGTTTTCAAGTGTTTAATTCGATATAATGTCTTCATATTCCGGCCTCCTTGTACATGATGTTACACTGTTCAAGAGCTTCTTCTTCCTTCGATCTTATCAATCCCACAGTATAGCAGGGTCGGCCGCGAGGGGTCAACTTTCTCCATCAATTTCGATTCCTTGCATCTTCCCTCCTAGTCCCACCTCACCCATATCCCCCTCCTCCCCACATCCATCCGATCCGCTGATGGGCCCACACTCCTCCTCCCCATCACTGCCATGTTCATAGCTCTCTTGATTGGTTCCACCTCCTCTCTTCTTGTTTCATGGCCATAGTATCTCAGATGAGCTTCCCTAGCATTCTCCTTTATATTACATATACCACACATTCTTCTTATATATCTCGACTCTCCCTCCTTTCCTGTAGTGATATTCCAATACACTGTTAGACAGCTGTGTATGATATTCCAAATATTTTCGAGGCGAAAACACTGGAGAGACAGTAAGCAAAATTACAGAGCTTTGTTGGGCTGCAGAATTACATAGTTTCGTGTGACTTTGCAGGATGACGAGTTATTTCAGCTAGTTTTTAAGTTTGCCAGTTTTTATTAGCTTATCATCATATTTATCGGTAGACAACTGGTGTAAAGAATATAACAGTGGCATTGGCCGTTAAGATTTTACTATTTATATTACAGGAAAATTCGCAAACTTCATACAAGTAAAGATAAGAATAGTGATCATTTCAGTTTAATGGCGAACAATTTGAAAGAATACTGAATATTATATTTATAATTCAGTATATATATATATATATATATATATATATATATATATATATATATATTCTGTATTCAAAGACACACACATACACACACACACACACACACACACACACATATATATAAATTATAATATATACTATATGTGTGTGGATATATATAATATTATATATATATATATAATATATAATGTGTGTGTGTGTGTGTGTGGTGTGCATTTCCTTGTATATATACTATTTGTCGGTGTAATGAGGAAAAACAAACATTATGGTGCTAATAATAGATTTCCTTGTCAATTCGTGATTAAAATCTTTGCTGCCATGTTATGACTTTTTTCTTCTATCTCTTGTGTCACCTACTACGTCATGGTTGAAGTACATGAGTGTGAATCTAGGTTACCTATGTCATACATCCAGTCGAAACGTGAGTAGAGAGAGAGAGAGAGAGAGAGAGAGAGAGAGAGACCTTGCCTTTTTTTCTTTTATCTATTAAGTGTCTTTTTTAAAGACCGGTTGTAGGAGTTGAGGGCTTAGGGTTGAATTTGCTATAATGCAAGTGAGTGTGCATTTGCTTTTTGAGACGGATTAAGACGGAGGGCCGAGGGGTCACCTCATAGCCACCGTTTTTATAGATCTGTCCTGCTTTCGGTGGCACGTGACTCATTGAATTTCCCTCCACTAAGCAGAGTTTTTCTGTTTTTTGCTCAGCGTGGAGACAATAGGTCTGTAATTGCTCATAAGCATACAATGTCCATCTATGTTTGTGTGCATTGGTGTATAAGAGAGAGAGAGAGAGAGAGAGAGAGAGAGAGGAAAGTCTTTTTACAAACTTAACTGTGTAATATTCAACACCTGTAATTCCTTCTGTGATTAGTTATATTAAAATTTTTCTTTTCCCTTGGCCTTTTATCTCATGCTTACCAATTCGACCTCATCCAAACTCCCAGATAAATAACCACTTTTAGTCTTTTTTTAACGATGAAATGGCGGTGAATACCTTGAAAGCTATCTTTCTGTGTCCTCGTTTCCAGATTTCTGTCAAATTTTCCTTTGAGATTGATACCTTGTCGCCCCCCCCCCCCCCCCCCACCCCCTTCGCCCTTCCTTCCCTCCCCGACCCTTTTTCTGTTTTCCTCTCTTCCTGGTTAGTCTGAAATGTAAGCTCTTATTACCTATGAATCATCGCATATGTGTAATATTTTTCATTACACACATTTTTATCCTTGAACTGAATGGCGGCGACGCGACTCCGATTAAATTCATTTGCCATGTCCCGACGCAACTTTGTAAACCTGTCAACTTGGAGGTTGGAATAAGTTCAATTCTATCACATATTCATCGACGACTCGTATTAGTATATTTGGAATTCAGCATGACTGGCTGTGATTACCACCCCGATAATATTTTAAAAGTTAGGCAAGTCTATTAGTCATCTTCATGTGCGTGTCCATCGCAAACCCATGAGACCTAGTGCCCAACTGCAAACCCATGAGACCTAGTGCCCAACTGCAAACCCATGAGAACTAGTGCCCAATTTTTTATCTATAGGGCCACAACTCCCAAACTTTGGAATTTAACCCACCCAATGTCATTTTACTAACTATAATCTCACCTTGATTTCGGTTCAATACCTTGGGAAGCAATAATTTTAGGTCCTTGAGATTTCAAGGAGAGTCTAGGAATTTTCATTCTTTCTTTCTCTTCTTTTTGTATTTCCAGTACTTCCTCTTACTTATTCCTAATTTACGCTATATTCTTCGGAAGCTTGAATTTAAAACCAATGGCCCCTGTGTTCTTGTTCCATATGAATAGGTTTCATCTACCGAATTAATATAATAATAATAATAATAATAATAATAATAATAATAATAATAATAATAATAATTAACAATAAGTGTGCCACAACTTTGCAACTGCATTTTGTCCGCGGAAACTCCAAATTCTGCATGGGCATTTATAATTCAAAGATGTGAATTGAATTGAATATAGAGTTTAAGCCAAAGGCCAAGCACTGGGACTTATGAGGTCATGCAGCGCTGAAACGGAAATTGACAATTAAAGGTTTGAAAGGTGTAACAGGAGAAACCTCAAAGCAGTTGCGCTATGACTCAATTGTTAGGAGAGGGTGGAAAGTAAAATGAAAGAAAGAGAATATGAAAGGAGATACAGTAAAAGGAACTAAAGGGGTAGCAGATAGGGGCCGAAGGGACGCTACAAAGAACCTCAAGTAGTGCTTACAGTGCTTATAATTCAGAGAACCCATAAGATTTCAGCTTTGGAAATAATATTTCTTTAACGGCATACAGTATACTCTCTGTATCAAGGCCTGTCATTCCTCTTGCTTTCCACCCTCTCTAAACAATTGGTGTTTTCCTCCCGTTACACCTTTCAAACCTTTTTCCTGTCAGTTTCCGTTTCAGCGCTGAATGACCTCATAGATCCCTGCGCTTGGCCTTCGGCCTAAATTCTATATTCAAATCAATTCACATCTTTGAATTTTAAATGCACAAACAGAATCTGAAGTTTGGACGCTCAAAATGCAATTGTAGAATTGTCGTACACGTATTATTATTATTATTATTATTATTATTGATTATTCAGTAGATGAAACCTACTCATATGGAACAAGCTCACAGGGGCCCAAATAATATACTCTATTCTATCCTCTACAACAATTGTGAGTGTTGACCCTCATGGTCACTGGAAGTGTTTCTCTGGTTTTCAATGCAAAGTTAAGAGTTCAGACGAGTTTATAAAGTATAGATGGACCCTGCTGTGCATTAGCAGTTAATGTTGTAGAGTAACGCGGGGATAAGGTGACTTCTGACGATGATGACAACGACGAGGAGGAAGAGGGTTGGATGTCATTCAGAACGAGAAAAATAAGGAAGGGGAGAAGAAGACTAAAGGGCGGAGAAGGGAAAAGGCGACGTGACGAGTAACCCAAACTGCCCCTCAGGAATTAAAAAAAGTAGAAGAAAAAAAAAATAGGGACGCTTCCCCCACATTCTGTCTTCGTGTCTCCTGCATGACTCATCCGTCAGAACTGGTACTTTTCGGCCTGACGTCATATCCATGGCGCCGACAACCTTTCTTCTCCCTCACCCCCTATCCCTCCCCCCTCTCCCCTTCCCTCCATTCCGTTGACGTTTACGCGTCTGCGCATAAACGCCCTACCCGACGCCGCGGCGCGGCTTCTGCAGCTGTAGACATCACCCTGTGTGGTTCTTGTCTACTTTTTTTTCTCGATACTTTCTTGAGTTTCGTAATCGGATTTTTCATGTTTATCTCGTTTACTACATTTTTTATTATTACATTTTTATTTTTTATGTGCGTCTTCATCTTGTATATACCGGTTTTGTAATTCCGCGTCTTATTACTTTTTTTTTATTGTTTCGAAACTTTTTTTTGTACCTATATTTTTTTGGCTACATTTTACATTCTTTTGTTTATTCATATACAATTGATTTGCTTGCTTTGTATACTGTATATTCTTTTTAATATGACATTTATTTGAGTCGCTTCATAACAATACTGATTTTTTTACTTTTTCGTGGTTGTTGTGATATCTCGCTGTAGATTTCCCGTTCTTCAGCGCTCGATTTTTTAGCTTTTGGTGTTTTTTCAGGTGATGGCATCCATATAGGTTTTGATGATATAATATTACTTATCAAATACTCCTCTCATGTATTGAATTTATTGTCATATACGATATGGTAATGATGTTGTACCGTAGTTTATTCTGCCGTTATATGGCCGTGTTTTTTAATTTCTCTATCTGATTTTTTGCTTTCTAGTGCCCCAGTTTTGGAAAGAAGCAGAATTACCCTTAACACGTAATCTCTTTTTAAACGTTTGGTTCAAAGCCATTATGTTCAAACGTTTTAAGCACCCTTACTGAACACATAACCACTTTTGAACATTTAGTTAAAAGTCATTATGTTAATTAAAACACCCTTATTGAACACAATCACATTTAAACGTTTGTTTTAAAGCCATTATGTTCAAACGTTTTTAAGAACTCTTATTGAAAAAGTAAACACTTAATGTTCAAAGCCATTATGTTCAAACTTTTTTAGTTAAAGCATCCTTATTGAACCCGTAACCACTTTTTAAACGTTTGGTTCAAAGCCATTGTTTTCAAAAGTTTTTAGTTAAAGCACACTTATTGAACACCATCACTTTAAAAGTTTGTTTCTAGACCATTATGTTCGACGTTTTAAGCACCCTTATTAAACACGTAAGCACTTTTAAACATTTAGTTCAAAGTCATCAAGTTCAACCACTTTTAGTGAAAGCACCCTTATTGAACACAATTACTTTCAAACGTTTGATTCAAAGCCATTATGTTCAAACGTTTTTAGCACCCTTACTGAAAACGTATCAATTTTAAGAGTTTAGTTCAAAGCCATTATGTTCAACGTTGTTAAGCACTCTTATTAAAAAAGTAAACATTTAAACGTTTGGTTCAAAGCCATTATGTTCACACGTTGTTAAGCACCCGTACTGAAAACGTAACCACATTTTAACGTTAGTTCAAAGTCATTGTGTTCAAACGTTTTTGAGCATGGTTCTAGTACAAATTTGCCTGTGTTTTTGGTTTATGCGGGATTGGATCTCTAAAGTTTCCGGACGTAGAGATTTTCGAATCGTATGGTCTAAGCAAATGTGTTTGGGAAACATTTAAGCTTTACAAAGAATTATGTTGAATATGCAAATTATCTGTTAACGTAGTTTGGCAACCTTGAATCGCTGTCAGAACAGTCTTTGACAGACTATGAATTCTTCCATGCACTTATTATTATTATTATTATTATTATTATTATTATTATTATTATTATTATTATTATTATTATAAGAAGAAGAAGAAGAAGAAGGAGAAGAAGAAGAAGAAGAATACTATTCATATGGAACAAGCCCATAGGGACCACACCTCGGTGGTCGCGGGTTCGATTCTCGGCCATTCCATTGAGGAGTGATAGATGTGTATTTCTGGTGATAGAAGTTCACTCTCGACGTGGTTCGGAAGTCACGTAAAGCCGTTGGTCTCGTTGCTGAATAACCACTGGTTCCATGCAACGTAAAAGCACCATACCAACAAACATAGGGTCCATTACCTTGGAATTCAAGCTTCAAACAACATGGTGTTCATGCGAAAGAAACGACAGAAGGCAATGGGAAATGCAGAGAGAGCAGATCCGATATTTGAAAAACGAACCAATGAACAAATTAATAAATAGATCCGATAAAGATTCAAGTTGTCTTAGCATCCCCCTTTGTCGACGCTGTCAATTTGTTTCTGTCATGCCGCAAGGAACTGCCCGCAGTGTGAAAGCATTTTCGTGGATGGCGGGATGCTCGGCCAGTGTGAAGTTATTGCACTGGTTCGCAGATAGTAGTGTTAGTACGTTCGTGAGTCCGAGATCCTCTGTTGCAATGGATGTCATGGTCTGGTTGAGGTGAAGTGGGGGAGGCTTGTTAGGAGGTGGGGGTCGACGCGTACTAGTCTATTGAAGAGGGAGGAACCGACATTGGTCGGGTATTATGGCACGTCTGCGTCGGTGGGCCTTGAAACAAACCGCTTCAATCCAGTTGGGTTCGAGGAAAAGGGCTCCCACCCCCGGTCTTGGTTCGTAAACTTCCAGCGGATTTGCGCAAATTAACTACGTAATGGTTACCTATCGTTTTGCGCAGGTGTTACGGTTATGCGCACGATGTCTATGTTTATAGACTATATAGTATATATATATATATATATATATATATATATATATATATATATATATATATATATATATATATATATATATATATGTATCCATATATATACATATATATATATATTAGATAATTATATATTATATAAGATATAGTATATAATATTTAAACAGGAAAACTTATATTATATAATTATATATTATATTAATATATATATCATATATATGTATATATATATATGTATCCATATATATACTATATTATATTACTAATATATATATATAGTTATATATTAACAGGAAATTATATATTTATATATATATATAGTTATATATATATATATATATATTTAAATTCTCATAGGAGTATCGGAACCAGATCTTTGCTAGCCCCCAAGTCCTAGTCCGTGGATGTTCAAGGAACAGTAATGTGGACTGTGTCTGTCTTTTTAATTTCGGTCACCCATCCAAGTTCTAGCTGAACCCAACATGCTGAAATTTGCTGATGAAACTACCAGCAGTCTTGCAAAGCATTTCTTCTGGTGGCATTAGTTAATGAATACTCTCATCTAAATTGTATTTGAAAGCTTGACTGAAAGGTTATTCAGACTCTCTCTCTCTCTCTCTCTCTCTCTCTCTCTCTCTCTCTCTCTCTCATTTTGGACCTTTGCCTAGCATCGTTTTTCTCTGCTGATGGCTCTCGCACTGTCAAACTTTATTCCAGCGAATGTTTCTCTAGCAGATAGGTCTATGTTAAGGCGTGTTTATGTGCACACGCAAATGTACACCCTTTTTGTTCCGCAGTATATACACACGCGCTCTCACATGTGTGTCTCTCAAAATGTTCTACTTTCCTGTCTGTCAAGTTTTCGTAACCATGAAGTGGACCACGCCCTGGAGAGTCCTCCGGCTACGCCTTCTCCTTGTTGGGTCCTTCTCTATGGCTACTTTACCGTTGGTCATTTTTGCCTCCCGAGAAGGAGGCTACGGTTTTCGGTCGTTTTGTTTGTTTGTCTCCTAGTAAGGTTGATTACTTAAGGAGTCATTATTATTATTATTATTATTATTATTATTATTATTATTATTATTATTATTATTTTATTTCAGAAAATGGTCCTTATTTATGTGGAACAAGTCCACAGGGGCCATTGACTTGAAACTCAAACTTCCAAAGAATATAGTGCTTATTTGGAAATAAGAGAAGGTAAGGGGAAATATAGAAAGATCTCACTTGTTAAAAGGAAATAAATGAATTAATAGATTAATAAATAGAGAAAAAATATATTAAAATGCAAGGAGAATAGCATTATAGGTTTTTACAGACTTTTACTGAAGGTTGGACTTATGACTAAGTACAGGAGATGAAGTTTTGGGAAAGATTTGATTTGCATAAGGGACCGTGGTTTTTTTTTTTTTTTTTTTTTTTGGAGGGGGGGTGTCATGGGAGGGAAATGTGTGGAATATACAGGCCTTGGTGTGCGGTCTCCGGACCCGTGTGACGGCGTCCTTTTTTTTTTTTCTCTCTCTCTCTCTCTCTCTCTCTCTCTCTCTCTCTCTCTCTCTCTCTCTCTCTCTCTCTCTCTCCAATGCGTTGTTCATTTCACTTTCGTCTAGAGATTTTGATTTTTTTGTCTTTTCCAATTAGATCTCATCTTCAACTCCTTATCGGTTTTTCTTTCTTTTCATATTTTCCTTAAATCATGTATCAGTGTCTTGAATATATTTTAGAACGTGATGCTTCAAACGAAAACTTCTTTCAGTTTTCTTCTGAAGATTGAAAAAGAAACCCACAAAATCACTTTGTAACTTGTTTACTTCTAAGTATTTACATTTAGTTTTACTACACACCCTCGAGTACGTTCAGGCCCTATCTGTGGCCCATTTTCAAGAGATGTTTGGGATCTTAGCCTGGGTCAAGGCCCAGCAGTCTGCTGGGCCTTGACCCAGGCTAACATCCCAAACATCTCTTGAAAATGGGCCACAGATAGGGCCTGAAAGTACTCGAGTGTGTAGTAAAACTAAATGTAAATACTTAGAAGTAAACAAGTTACAAAGTGATTTTGTGGGTTTCTTTTTCAATGTGATGCTTTTTATTCAGTCATGTGAATTTAAGTTCTCAATCTCAAAACCGGGATAGATTGCTTGAAGTTCATTTTCCTTGTCTCTCGTTTTCTTCAAGATTGTCTTTGGGAGATCTGCTGTGTCTGCATGTGTTGCCTTTTATTACAATTCTAACAGGATTGGGAAGAGTGACTGACAATTGATAAGATTTGGTAAGAGATAGGAATATAACTGAGGAAGGAGGTTCTTCTCATGGGAAGGTGGGGTTTTAGTCTTGTTTCAATCATTTTACAGGCGCAAGAAATCGAAACCTTACGCACCTTTGCCGCAGATTTTGGTCGCCCAGTTTAGTAATGAAACCATGACCGGCGACGAAAAAGATTTTTTTTAGGAAAGATAGATATTTATGGGTGGGTTCCATAATCTTGTGGATTTTGAGTTCTTAACTGTTAGCCAGCTATACGAGCTCTTCATAAGAGCAGAAATCAATGCTGGCATAAACCCAGGTTCATCTATAAACAGCATTACGGTGGGTGTATTTAGTGTCTGTCAAACCAGGGATGAATCCTCCTTATTTACTGTCAAGGGCCATCCTGAAGCTTCCTTCCATCCTGCAATCCTTTTAAGAAACTTAAAAGTGGACGAATGAGAGGTGGAGTTAGAGGAGAAATATGACAGCGAGGACGAGAATTGAAAGACGATATATAGTAAGCATTTCCTGAATCACCTCTGACCTTTGCCTTCTCTTTCAGGCATCAGTCCCCCCCACCCCTCACCCCCAGTTCTGGAATTCCCTTTCCCCCCATTAACCCATCTCCCCAGGTAAGGTAAGGTATTGGTTGGGTTTCCACCCTCTTCTCACCTTACGCCCCTGTTTACTTTTTTTTTTTTTTTTTTTTTTTTTTTTTTTCCCTCCATTGTGTTGTATCACGTATTTTGCCCCTGTTCCTTGTCGGATATGCTTGCTTGAAATCCTGTCCCACTTCTTTGTTGGGCATTATGGGGGCTAATGACTCCATGTACCTTAGTAACCGGAGATGTATCCGGAGAGAGAGAGAGAGAGAGAGAGAGAGAGAGAGAGAGAGAGAGAGAGAGAGAGACTTGTTCACGTGCAGAAACATCAGCAGTAATAGAAGTAGGCTGTTTGTTGCATTGTTGAACATCCTCGTATTACACTCTCTCTCTCTCTCTCTCTCTCTCTCTCTCTCTCTCTCTCTCTCTCTCCAACCCGTGGTCAAGAGACTCATAAAGAAAATATACATAAACCAACATATTCCGACAAAGAAAATGAATAAGGTGAATCTTGTGAATATCCTAATTGATGCATTAGGAAAAAGAATGCCAAAAGCATGCAAACTGTGTAAGGTTTGGTATAGCATAGTCAATCCACAAAACCTAATCAGAAAATGTGCTGCATGCAACATTCCGACCCATCCACAGTGTGCTGAGGTAATACAAGATTTGAGAAAAGATACAAGAATTTTTTGTTCAACATGTCTATCATGGATAGACAATGTTATTAAATCAAGATTGAATGTACAAATAGTTGAGGATGAAGAAGAAGAGAAGAGGAGAAGAAGAAGAAGAAGAAGAGGAAAACGGAAGAGAAGTAAACAAAAATGAAATGACAGAAAAAAATAAGGAAAACAAAGAACAAGATAAAAGTATGGATGCAGAGATACTCATTGATACTACATATGAGGCAATAAAGCAGCATACCTACGAAGAAATAAATTACGATATGACAACAGAAAAGCAAATTCCGAAGAGGCTCTACCCAGATCTACACAATGACGGGAAAGAGGAAAAAATAGACAAGAAAGACAAAATCTGCAACCTTTTGAAAAGAGGGAATTGCAGATTTGGAGAAAGATGTTACTACAAACATCCTAAGATATGTCAAAACTATGAAATATATGGTAAATGCATACTTAGATGGGATATGGGGATATTGCAGAGATCTGCATCCAAAAATATGTAAAAACCTAAAAGAAGGAAAAGGATGTAAGTTCGACAAAAAATGCAAATATATGCACCCTGTAGCCATGAATCATAATCAAATAAATAACCAACCAAGTAATAAAATCCAAAATAAGAAAGAAACAAATAAAGAGAGAAATCAAGAATATCAGGTAAAAGAGAAAAGCAAACCACCATGAGATATGCAGAGGTGTCAGCAAAAAATTTCAAAGCATCAGCTCCGAAATTCTACTCAAGAGATAATAACTGTATTTATTATGCAAGAGGATATTGCAGAAACGGAGAAAATTGCAGATTCAGACACAAAATGAATAATTATGATGAAGGAAGATCAAATATTATGGAAAAGTTGGATTTTTTAATGTCAGAATTTCTGGAAATGAAAAAAAGAACAACATACCAGAACAGGAAAGAGACATGGGAAAATCCTTATTACTACCATTATTAAATGAAGGAGAAAACACGCAAACCATCATAGTGATGAATGCGCAGGGTTTAGTTACGAGTAACTCAAAAAGAAAAATAGAGTACTTAGAAGAACTAACCCAACCCAAAATGAAAAGAAAATAGATATAATGATATAAGTGAAACCTGGTATTCCCAAGGAGACTGGAATGATGATCAAATAAAAGGGTTCCAAACTTATAGATCAGATAGAAAAAATAGGAATCAAGGGGGAACCGCAATATATGGGAAAGACAAAAAACAAGGAAAATATATGAGAAATTATAGTAACTCAGAATGTGAACTAATACGGTAGAATTTGAATCTGAAAAATTGATGAACATAGTAATATATAGACCTCCTAATACTAAAGAGTTTGACTTAATAATTGAAAAATTGGATGATATATGTAGAAATCACAAGGACTGGACTATTCTCCTATCTGGTGACTTCAACTTTCCTTTCGTAGAATGGAAAGAACGAATAGGAGATTGTGGTTGTACTTATACATATAAAAAGAGAGTAATAGTAGTGCAGAAGATAAGAGGCAATTCGAAAAGCTATTAGATATGCTACTAGAATACAACATTCAACAAATAAATCACCTGCCAACAAGAAAGGAAAATACTTTAGACCTAGTATTTGTGAACGAGATGAATTATGTTAAAGAAATAATAGTTATAATGCGAGTGTATTTCAGACCATAATGTAATAAATTAAACAGTTCATTCCAAAGCAAGTGAAAATAGAGATAAGCAAGAAATGAAAAGTGGGAAGGATATGGAAAATACAACTTCTACAGTAAAAATATAAAATGGTCAGAAATTAATGAAGAATTAAACAAAGATTGGGATAACATTTCGTAAGTGATGACATAAGGGTAAATACGGAGATATTATATAAAATATTGGAGAAAATAGTGGAAAAATATATACCGAAGAAGAAAAGTAAACATCATTCATGCATACCAAGAGACAGAAGGATCTTGTTCCAGAAAATCAGAAAGTGGAAAAAAGGTCTTGCAAAAGAAAAAAATGCATGGAAAGTTATAGAACTAAAAAGTAAGATAGAAAAGGCAGAAGATTATACAATCAAAGAAAATGAAAAACGGGACTTGGAAGAAAAAACCCTATTAAATATCAAGCAAACCCCAAACTATTATACTCATATGCGAAGAAGATGAATAAAAGAAGAATAGAAATAGGCCCTCTGAGAATTGAAGGGAGATTAACGAATGAGAAAAAAAAGGAAATTTGCAACATAACTGGCAGAACGATATAAGAGAGAATTCACCCTAGAATAGATAATGAAGATATGATATAGAAGTAAGGGAAGAAATAGTGAATATTTAGCTGACATAGAAATTAATGAAGCCTGATATTGTGCAGGCAATTAATGAAATTAAAAATGGAGATGCTGCAGGGCCGGATGGAGTCCCTGCTATTTTGTTAAAGAAAGTAGTTCATTCTATCGCAAATGCCACTTGCAATATTATTAAGACAAAGTGTAGATACAGGCAAGATTTATGATGAGCACAAATTAGCATATATCACCCCTACTTTCAAAAGTGGATCAAGACTAGAGGCAAGTTTAATTAGGGCCTGTGAGTCTAACATCACATATTATGAAAGTGTATGAAAGGGTAATGAAGAAAAATATTATGAAACATTTAATAAAATAATTTGTTTAATATAGGACAACACGGTTTCGTACCCGGAAAAAGTACACAAACCCAACTGTTAGTCCACCGTGAGAACATATTCAAAAAATATGAAAAGCGGAAATGAAACAGATGTGGTTTATCTAGACTTTGCAAAAGCTTTTGACAAAGTAGACCATAATATATTAGCAAAGAAAATTAGAAAACACAATATCGTAGATAAAGTAGGAAGATGGTTAAAAGAATTTTTACACAACAGAAAACAGATAGTTATTGCAAACGATGAGAAATCGGATGAAACCAAGGTAATATCCGGTGTGCCACAAGGTACGGTGCTAGCTGCCAATATTGGTTGTTATTATGATTGAAGACCATCTAGACAGTAATGTTTAAGGATTCGGTAGTGAGTAGTTTCGCTGATGACACAAGAATAAGTAGAGAAATTACTTGTGATGAAGATAGGAACGCTCTACAAAGAGACCTTAACAAAGTATATGATTGGGCAGAGGTAAATAGGATGGTATTTAACTCTGATAAATTTGAATCAATAAATTATGGAGACAGAGAAGGAAAGCTATATCCATATAGGGGACCTAATAATGAGACAATCACAAATAAGGAAGCAGTTAAAGACCTTGGTGTGATGATGAATAGGAACATGTTATGCAATGATCAAATAGCAATTCTGTTGGCAAAATGTAAAGCAAAAATGGGAATGTTGTTACGGCACTTCAAAACAAGAAAAGCTGAACACATGATTATGCTTTATAAAACATATGTTCGTAGTCCACTTGAATATTGCAATATGATATGGTACCCACACTATCAAAAGGATATTGCACAAATAGAGAGTGTACAAAGGTCCTTTACAGCTAGAATAGAAGAAGTTAAGGACCTAGACTACTGGGAAAGACTAACAATTCCTTAACCAATTATATAGTCTAGAAAGGAGAAGAGACGCTACATGATAATTCAGGCATGGAAACAGATAGAAGGAATAACAGAAAATATCATGGAACTAAAAATATCAGAAAGAGCAAGCAGAGGTAGATTAATAGTGCCCAAAACTATACCAGGAAAAATAAGGAAAGCACACAGGACATTAATCCACTAGCACCAGCATCGATAATGCAGCCGTCTATTCAATGCGTTGCCAGCTCATCTGAGGAATATATCAGGAGTGAGCGTAGATGTGTTTAAGAATAAGCTCGACAAATATCTAAACTGCATCCCAGACCATCCAAGATTGGAAGATGCAAAATATACCGGAAGATGTACTAGCAACTCTCTGGTAGACATTAGAGGCGCCTCACACTGAGGGACCTGGGGCAACCCGAACGAACTGTAAGGTCTGTAAGGTAAGGTCTCTCTCTCTCTCTCTCTCTGACTATATGAGTGTGGACTCGTGCGTTCTGAATGGTAATAATTAGAAGTTTGAGTTCAGCAAGAAGAGAGTCTGTGCCAGCAGCAGTTTTTCTTGGAAGAAGCCTATGCGGATAGTGCTTGATAGTAGTTCAAGAATACATATATCAGTGTTCATAGAAACCTGAATGATATCAGTATATTAGCGAGTCATTGTCGTACGAGTTTTACCGAACATGTGGATATAACTTGGTCGTGATGCAAGAAATATGAAACTTTTTTTATTGATGAAATTTATATTTATATGAAAACGCCGTTCGACTTGGCCTTAATATTTCACATTTTTCTCTGCGAAGGTCAGGTGAAAGATGCGGTCTCGAATTCGTTAGTCGGCATTGCACGTATTGCTCTGCAAGTGAAGCTACTGGCCTCCAGAATATTGTATGCCGCTAGTCATCCAAATATTTTTAGAAGTCACGGGATTCAGAATAGTTTTTTTTTTTATAATAGAAGTAACTGGTTTCAAAATATTCGTTAAAAGTCTGTCCTTGCATAAATATAGAATAACTTCGGAGTCCAAAAATTAAAACGGTTCGAGGTGGATACTGTCAGTAATAAAGGTCCAGAGAAAATATAAAAAAAAATGAATATAAAGAAAGTGCTTTGAAACCCTGGCAGTTATCTGCAGGTTATTTATTTGATCTGGTGCGAAGGAGAAGTATACATAGGAAAATCATTACAAACTTAAATGGAAATAAATAAGAGTAATTTAATGTAGAGAGAGAGAGAGAGAGAGAGAGAGAGAGAGAGAGAGAGAGAGAGAGAGAGTGTGTACATAAATCGAAAAGCAATCCTTTAGCTACAAAGTATTTCTTTTGAGTTTGCTCTTCCAAGATTTTTGTGTCGCCAAAACGTGGGTGTTCTTATGGTCCCCATTCCAGCCAGAGAGATTGTCCTGAATGGTCCCTATCCAAAGAAAGATGTCATCTTATAGGATGTTATGCGTCTGTCCTGCTTTTATTAACCTTTCGGTGTCAAGAAAAATGATTTTGTATGATATAATGAGACCGTGATGGCGATTGCAGTAGACGCCCTTTGGTGTTTTTGTCTTGTTGATTCTTCCGTTCAATTTTGTCTCTGTTTTTCTAGCTAATTTCAGTGTTTTTCTAGCTAATTTCAGTGAACTTCGTGAATTTCATTCTACTGATTTTCTGGTTAATTTCAGTGAACTTCGTGAATTTCATTCAACTGATTTTCTAGCTAATTTAAGTGAACTTCGTGAATTTCATGTTATTGTTTTTCTAGCTAATTTCAGTGAACTTCGTGAATTTCATTCTACTGATTTTCTAGCTAATTTCAGTGAACTTCATGAATTTCCTGTTGTTGTTTTTCTAGCTAATTTCAGTGAACTTCGTGAATTTCATACTACTGTTTTCTAGATAATTTCAGCGAACTTCATGAATTTCATTCTACTGTTTTTCTAACTAATTTCAGTGAACTTCATGAATATCATTCTACTGTTTTTCTAGCTAATTTCAGTGAACTTCATGAATTTCATGTTGCTGTTTTCTAGCTAATTTCAGTGAACTTCATGAATTTCACGTTATTGTTTTTCTAGCTAATTTCAGTGAACTTCGTGAATTTCATGCTACTGATTTTCTAT
>NC_087213.1:63770568-63785568 GCF_015104395.2 Macrobrachium nipponense | reverse complement strand
AAGTGTGTGTATGTATGCTTCTTTCTCTCTCTCTCTCTCTCTCGCTCTATCTATCTATCTTCCTCTCACTCTTCTCTTTCTCTCTCTCCTCTCTCCTCCCCTCCTCCCCTTCCTACCTTTTTCCATCCTCTCTCTATCGTCTTCTTCTTCTTTCTTCTTCCTTACTTACCTCCTCCTCATCCTCCTCCTCCTCCTCCTCCTCCCCGCTTTCTTGCTTTCTTCTTCCTTTTCTTATTCTTCCCTCTCTCCTCCTACCTCCTACTCCTGCTTCTTCTTCTTTCTTTTCTTCATCTTATTTTATTTCTTTCTTCTCTCTCTCTCTTCTCTCTCTCCTCTCCTCTTCTCTCCTTCATCCTCCACCTCCTCCTCCATATCCTCTCCCCTTCCACCTCCTCTCCTCGCCATCAGCCTCCTCCTCCAACCGCATAGTTGAAGATAATGATTTGGTCAGTTCAATAAAAAAAAATTTATGTAGTGTTATGCGTTCATGCATCCTTACTGTCATTTCCGAATCATTTTATCTGACGATCCAGCCTCTCTCTCTCCCCCCCCCTCCCCTTCCCCCGGCAGTAGATGCTGACTCCAGTCATTACCATGACTGTAGTATTTTGACTATTTTCTATATTTTCCCCTTCCTTTCATTTTTTTAATTTTCTCATCTTCTCCCTCATTTTCACTTTTCTACTCTTCCTCTCTCTTCTCCGCCTCCTCCTCGTCCTCTTTCTCCTCCTCTTCGTATTTTTTCATCTCCATTTTCTTCCTCTCCATTCTCCCTTCCCTCCGGCATCCTTCCTCCTTCGCCTCAACCACCCTCTTCTCCTTCATCACCTCTCCCTCTCCCTCTCCCTCTCCCTCTCCTTCACGTAGTTATCAACTTAGTCATTTACAAAACATTTCTTTAATGAGAGACGCCATCGGGCTGTAAAAGACCGATCTGTTTAATCCTTCGCCATTAAAAAAGGGGGTGGGGGGTGTTTGTTTTCTTCCTAGGGGATGCCGTGGATGCTTGGGGTGGGGGGGGGTGGAATTGGTGGAGGACGGGAGTGGGGGAGAGCTGCCGGAGGCCTTCTCGAGATAGTTCGAGTTTCAGGTCCAGGAAATGTTTCTATCCTCCTCGAGATATAAAGTTAATCGTCGTGTTTTCAAACACGCTTGTTTATGGACTCGGAGTTGGTTTGGCGATTGTTCAATTGGGTAATTTTTTGCAATTTTTTTTTTTTTTTTTTTTTTTTTTTTGTGTTTTGGTTTTAGACACTTAGTGGCTCATTGTGTTTTGTTTGTTTGCTATTTGTTTGTGGTTGTATTCTTTTGAACTTCGTTTTCTGAGGATTTTTTTTATTTTTTATTTTTTTTTTTTTTTTTTTTAGACGAATTAGAGTTTTTTCACTACAGATGAATTTTTTGTTTTTGTCGTTGGCAGTATTGTCAGTGCAGGGAAATTAAACTTACCATTAAGCCATTTGTGTGTGTGTGTTTGCGTGTCTAACGAGAGAGAGAGAGAAGAGAGAGAGAGAGAGAGGGAGGAGAGAGAGAGAGAGAGAGAGATTCAGTCTTGTGATACATGAAAAAGATAGCGTTTGTAGACTTTATGGCTAATGGCTGTTATTACATTAAGTGTAGTTCTTGCAAGTAAGATTCAGCAAGCAGAGGAAAATAAGGAAATAATTATTGAAACCTGAAAATTAAATTACTGCTTTGAAATCCGTATGTTGTTCTGTATTTTTTTTTCTTGTATTGGTAAAACCTAACAAAAACAAATGTTCTTTATATAATGAATTTTTCTTTTATTTTTCAGGTGGGTGTAACTTAAACTAAGAGGCTTCGATGTTTATCACCGTCTTTGGTAAGGTATGTGGGGATGATTTGATAGTTAATTGATCGCTATTGGGTTAAGGGTTTTTATTAAAGTATATATATATATATATATATATATATATATATATATATATATATATATATATATATATATATATAAATTATATATATATGTGTGTGTGTGTGCGTGTGTGTGTGTGCGTGTGTATGTGTGTATACGTGTGTGTGTGTATATATCTATATATATATATATATATATATACTATATATATATTATATATTTGTGCGTATGTATGGAATGTATTTATGTAAATATAATCCCTCAGAAGCTAATTTTAAGGAAGCTAAACTATTTTATTTTTGAACAGGAAAATAGCAGGACGTAATAAGAATTATGCAAAAACATGGGCGAAAAAAGCCAGAATTCCCACGAATAATATCTGCTATTTCTCTGAGGAGACGGAAGATGATGATTAAGAGGTAACTATGTTGCCTCCTTTCTGGTAGGCCTTCACGAATTCTCATAATTTGTCAACAGCCACAAAATAAAGTGCTCGTAAGATTTAATTAGCAAGTGTAGGAATTTTGTTTTTAAGGACTTGGTCTACAGAGCTGAGTTTTGTCATTGGAAAGCATCGAACGCATACACGACACCTAGTATAAGGACAAGCGTAGGCGGATCTGATAAAAGTGGTGTATGATGCAATTAAGATCTAATGGTGAAGTATATGTTGATTGCACATTACAAACGGTCGAGTTATTGATGAAATCATTTTCGTTGCAGGTATTTTAGGAAATGTCGTTATTAAGGTCATGATATAATGAAGTTGCTCTCTCTCTCTCTCTCTCTCTCTCTCTCTCTCTCTCTCTCTCTCTCTCTCTCTCTCATATCAGGTCACAGGTGATTTTGCTCTCAGACGAGTAGGTACGAAAGGAGAGCGTGCTATAGAAACAAGTATGTCTGTGTTTCCTAGGGAATTGTGTATATGGTTGTTGTTGAACTGTTGGGGGCCGCTGCTGGGTTGAAGAGAGAGAGAGAGAGAGAGAGAGAGAGAGAGAGAGAGAGAGAGACATCAAAATCCTTCAAAATGTAATACCATCAATTCGGGAAGTCCCTGATGAGGTAATCCGTCATGCTATTTGTATGATACCACGTAGAAAAAAATTGTCTGGTGAGGAAAATTTTTAAAGGCAACTGTTAACTCTCACGTGATATCCAAACCTGATTTTTATGCATATTAGCATTGCCGCAAGTATGCTTGCGTCTCTCTCTCTCTCTCTCTCTCTCTCTCTCTCTCTCTCTCTGTGTGTGTGTGTATGTGTGTGTGTAGTCCATAGGTATGCTGTGGCAAAAGATGACGCGACTCGCGTGACAGGCGTCATCATATATCCAGGAACTTGAACTTACATAACTTACCAACCTCTGGCGAAACGAGAGAGGTAAATATAGCCGAGGTCTGCTTAACAAAAGAAAGATTGTGGGGAGAGTTGTGTCAGGTCATATGCTCAACTTTTTTTTTTTTTTTTTTTTTTTTTTTTCTTTTTTTTTTTTTTTTTTTTTTTTTTTTTTTGATGTACGTGCATGTGTGTCTGTGCGCAGTATTATGTCCTTCTTTGCGTGTAGGCGTTCATACACGCGCATGAAGACATTTCTGCGGTGGTTAGAGTGAACAACTACAAAACACTTACAGCTTGTAATAA
This sequence comes from Macrobrachium nipponense, assembly GCF_015104395.2. Taxonomy (NCBI): domain Eukaryota; kingdom Metazoa; phylum Arthropoda; class Malacostraca; order Decapoda; family Palaemonidae; genus Macrobrachium; species Macrobrachium nipponense. The sequence continues at coordinate 63,782,052 of NC_087213.1, read as the reverse complement.
TGGTTGTAAGAGAAAGAAGACGAAAACAGTTGTATTTTCAAATAATGTAAAATATTTTAATGTAATATAATAATGTAAAATAATTTACATTATTATACATTTGTTTTTTTCAAAATTCAAATGTGTAAGAACATTGGACAGAAACGATGCTCTTCTCTCTCTCTCTCTCTCTCTCTCTCTCTCTCTCTCTCTCTCTCTCTCTCTCTCATTAATTATATGGAATTATAAGTAAGCTACACCTTGCACAGGCATACGTGACCGTAAAGAGATATTGGCGATCATCCTTAATATCTGATGTTCCTGAGAGAGAGAGAGAAAAAAAAAAACAGACGCCTAGTTAAAAAGAAAATAATGCTATAAGTAACCGACGGTGTCTCCAGGAGTATTTTCGCTCTGTCAGGACCAACTTAGACAGATCAGACGGACAGAGACCCGATTTACGCTCTCTCTGCACAGTGACGTCAGCTGATCCACATCTGACCAGCCTGTGCCCTCTCCCTCTCTCTCTCTACCTGCGCGCCGTCTGACCTGTCCTGTGCTCTTTGTCGTTATTTCTGCAGTTGTTGGGTATCTGTGGATGCTTTCAAAGCTGTCCAGACTCCATTCTAACTTGTTACTTGATCAAGTAGGGTTTGTTCAAACAGTTCGCAAACCGGATGATTTTTTTGAAATGTTTCGTTTTGCATTTGATATTTTTATTTTTTCATTTAATTTTTCTTTTAACTTTGCCATGTAGGTTTTGTGTTAGTGCGCACGGGCTCTTGAGTAGTGGGCAGTTAAGTAGTTAGCAACCTAGAAAATTTTTTTTAAAGGTTTCTTTTTGTGTTTTATACTTTTACTTGTTCATTTATATAATTTTTATGAATAACTTTGTTCTGTGGGTTTTGTGCCATCACGGGCTCTTGAGCAGAGGCCAATGCACATTGTTTTTTTAAATGCTCTCAATTGTATCTAGTTATATATATGTATATATTTATATGTATATGTATATACTATATATTTGTGGGGATGTGCCATCGGACTTTTTTTTTTCTTAGCTATAAACAAATTCCCGTTAGTTGCATTTATCTTCTTGATTCTACGTCGTCTGCGACAGATATTTGCCCTGCTCATGTAACACCAGCCAGTGAGGGAAGTCGTATCGATTATGCTGATAATACTACAAATAGCTCATTGTCTCTGTGGACTGTTATATATTAATGACGTCGGCTTTAATGATCTTCTACTACTTCCCAGCTTTAACCCCTTTTTATGGGGTCGCCGTTGTGAATGAGTCGTCTCCATCGATTTCTGTCCTGTGCATCGTTCTCTTTAATACCTTTCCATAACATATCTTCCCCTACACAGTCACGCCATCTCTTTCTTGGTCTTCCCTTTAATGATGCGTCTCGTACACTTGAGGAATTTATTAGCCATTGTCTATTTACGCAATATGGGACTATTGACTTGGAATTATAGCATTGGAGACTATTGACCTGGAATTAGTCAGTATGAGTCTATTGAGTGGGAATTATATAACATAGGAACAATGACTGGGACTTACATAGTATGAGACTATTGACATGGAATTCTACAGTATAGAATATTTTCATAGAATTATACTACAATATGGGACTATTGGCTTGGAATTATACAATATAGGAATATTGACGTGGAATTACACAGTATTCGGTCTGTTGACTTGGAATTATACAATATGAGGATATTGATTTGGAATTACACAGTATCGGTCTGTTGACTTGGAATTATACAATATAAGACTATCGACATGGAATTATATATTATGTCTCTGTTGACTTGGAATTATACAATATAGCTGTCTAGAATCGGAATTGCACATTATGAGACAATTGATTTTGAATTCTACAATATGGGTATGTTGACTTAAGTTTTACGATATGGTGGCCGTCGTTTTCTTCTGATTTTCTGATCGCATGAGGATTATTTTTCGACTGACACTGCAAATTTCGCAAGCTGTGCTCTGGTGTCATTTGAGTTTTTGTAACTAACTTTTTTTTGTCACTTTGAATGTCGTTGTCAGTAATTATTATTATTATTATTATTATTATTATTATTATTATTATTATTATTATTATTATTATTATTATATAGGTAGCATACCTTATTTCAAATATGTGGTGTTGAATGTTAGTGGTGCATCAGCTGCGTTCAGTAATAATAATAATAATAAAATAATAATAATAATAATAATAATAATAATAATAATATAATTATTATTATTATTATTATTATCATCCGTGCAAGGACATTGCGTAATAATATTGTTGTCTTGTTTGATACTTCCGACTACTACAGATCGGAATGTTTATTTTTATTATTATTCAAATACATTGTCTTCAGAACAACTTGCAAAGAATAGAACATATATTTTACAGTGATTTTAACGCCTGCAGGGTCGTTTAAAATTCCCCTTACGTCAGAGTGGTCTTTACATCTAGTTTAATTTTTACATTGCAAAACCTTCCACAAGAGAGAACTTCATCCCTGTGTGGCGGGAGGTGTTTTATGATATTTAAGAGGGTTTCCTCTTCGACTTAAATTATTGTTACTTCAGTTGGGACTGACAATGAAAAGTATCCGCAACGTGTTTCATGTTGTGATTCATTGTGTAGTGACTAAGGCGCTTTTGCAACAGGTAAAGGTCGGTGTAGTATGCAAATTACGTGATGTTGATTTTGACATTCCGATTGTACGTATTCCTTACTTAAAGGTGTCTATTTTTGGATAGAATTTTAGAGTAAGCGTCCCTTTGTCGGCCACTGCTGTCGTAAGTTTCACAGCAAACGTAAAGATGATGTGGTGTGATTGGTATGGTCTTGGCCTGCCACCTGGGTGGCCGCGAGTTCGATTCTCGGGCATTCCACTGAGGAGTTAGAGATGTGTATTTCTTATGATAGAAATTCACTCTCGATGTGGTTCGGAAGTCACGTAAAGCCGTTGGTGCCGTTGCTGAATAACCACTGGTTCCATGCAACATTAAAAAAAAAAAAAAAAAAAAAAAAACTAAAGATGTTACTTCTTTTCTGGATCGATTATTTATCCTATTAAATCATTATAACGATTTCCGGAAGGCCCGTTTATTGATCTTCAAAGGCCACACGCTAACATAATTGTATTGATTTATCCGTTTTGATCAGTATTTCTACTTCCTGAAGGCTAGTTTATTGATCTTGAAGGCAACACTCAAACATAAATTCTATCTTTTTTTAATTGGCACAAATTTATTTCTGGCCCTGCGAAGTAAAACTTTTTAACTTTTAAGAACACTGTTCAGCATCGCAGTCCCGAAAGATTCTTGTAGATGAATCATTAATTACCTCTTGAGGGTGACTTGTCGACGCATCCTTTACTCATCTCCGTCACGTTTTTGCCAATAATTTTTTTTATCCCCCCCCTTTTTTTTTATCAAATGGGGCAGTCAGGAAACTGTTTTAGCTTTTTTTTTTGTCTCACTGTAAAAGTCTGAGTAACTTTCGTGTTAATATTATTATTATTATTATTATTATTATTATTATTATTATTATTATTATTATTATTATTATTATTATTATTGTTTTTGTTGTTTTTGTTGTTGTTGTTGTTGTCGTGGTTGCTCATTTCATATTGTGCAATCACATGGAAATATATGAAAAATATTCTACTTTAAGTATATTCAGCAGTCTGTTGCTGTGTAGTATCCAAGAGAGAGAGAGAGAGAGAGAGAGAGAGAGAGAGAGAGAGAGAGAGAGAGCTCTTGCGATTGATGCCAGAAAAATCATAGTTTAGTTGTCTATTCTAGAGCATAAGAATAGAAAGTTCTCGCTTTCGATTTGGGCTCGCAATTTCTCTACCTTGTCATCCATATCTCTCCTACTTTTATCTTTGTTTTGCCATGTGACTTTATTTTCCCTCTTTCATGACCGCCAGTTTTTGTAGTGGTAGCTAGTGAGTATCAGGTAAGGCAAACTGATTATCTTTTCAAGGTGGATGCAGAGTGCAATGCAATTGATCGCTCAAGGATTCCGTTGGAAGGCTGCAAATGCAATTCCATCTTACTTTTTCACTGCAACCGAAACTTACGATTCGCTTCCCCCTACGTAAAAGGTGGCTTTCTGTGGTTTGTGTGTTCTGGGAATCCGTGTTTTTTTTTTTTTTTTTTTTTTTTTTTTTTTTTTTTTTAATTTGCGTGCTGATGCTGCTCTCCTCTCGTCTCTCTCTCTCGTCTCTCCTCTCTCTCTCCTCTCTCTCTCTATCTATCTCGGTCTCTCTCTCTCTCGTCTCTCTCTCTCTCTCTCTCTGGTAACTTTCTCCTTGTGACAGTCATTCCTCTGCATTTTCTTGACATCGAGTAACTTTCTTTTCCATGTATGTATGCATATATATATGTGTGTATGTATGTATGATGTATGTATATATATGTATATGTATATGTGTATATATATGCATGTAAAGTATTTAAATACACACACACACACGTATATATATATATGTATATATATATATATATATATATATAAATATATATATATATATATATATATATATATAACTAAGAAATTTACAAAGTAAAGTCATAGGGAAATAGAGAGAGAACAGCAAGAACCGCCGTCCCGAAAAGAGGTCACATTTCCCAGAGCAGTTAGCGGTCAAGAGAAACTAAATTTTTCGATTCGTAGTCCTTTATTGTTAAATTTATAATTGTTACTGTATCGTTCTAGTGTGAATGAAGGAAGAAACTTGCATTGGGTCTCATTTAAACACTCCTGAGAGACTATACCAATTAATAATGAATAAAACAAGAAACGTTAAAGGATCCATAAAATAAACTAAAACAAATTAACGTAACCAAATAAAGAATAAAGAACCAACACAAAAACATTACACTTTTACGATCGTCAACGGAGCCCCACCTTACCACCAACCGCGGTTTCATGTGGCCATTTATGTTAATGTTAAAAAAAAGAAAATTTAAATTGGTTCTCTGACTTACGTTCCAGTGTTTATCAGCAAATTTCCAGTATTATCGGTCATGTCTTTGCTTGGCTTAGCTTCGATAGCATCGAAAGAATTCCTTAATATTTCTTTGCCATTGGCTCGTTGCGCTTTGAATGTATTCTTATTTGGAAGTGAAGTTGGATGCATTGTGTTTTCAGGTGCGTTAAATTACAATATTTCTACTCTTATTCTTTTTTTCCTAATTTAAACATTGTCAACGTGGGAATGGAATATTACATCTTCTGTCAAACAGAACTTAATTAATGTACTGTTGTCAAATTTTTCCTCCGTCTTAAGGACGTCAGATCTTCCAAGAAATCTTGCCATCCTCTTCTGGAGAGGACACTCCCCTTCAAGGGTGCCCTCAAAGAACTGGCCTCCCATAACCCGCTTCCCTAGTCTGGCAGGACACCTGCCTTCCTCCGAGGAAGCAGCCTCTGGGTCGGACCCTTCCCTTCAAGGCTGGCCTGAAGAGACTGGCGGGCCTTGGGAGGCTTTTGAGCCTCATCCTTGACATTTTTGGGCCTTCTCCAGGCCCACTTCCCCAACCGGGCAGGATACCTGCCTTCCTCCGAGGAAGCAGCCTCTGTGTCGGACCCTTCCCTTCAAGGCTGGCCTCAAGAGACTTGGAGAGCCTTGGGGTGTTTGGCCTCATCCTTGAAGTTCTTGGGCCTTCTCCAGGCCCACTTCCCCAGCTTCGTCATCCAGTCCATTTTAATCACACTCTTCGTCTTCTTCGTTCACACGCTGTCTCTGAAGGCTTCAAGACGAGCTTCAAGACGACTTGGAGGATCCCCAAGATTGGCTCTGGGGGCCTTGGAGTCAGTGCATCTACTGAGCGGGAAAACACAAAGATATTACGATACCAGGAGACAATTATTCTTTCTCGCAGCAGATGATATAAAGTTTACTTGAAAGCTTTATTGCCAGGAAAATATGAATATTTAAAGAAAAAAAGAAATGTCAATTTAGCAAAAACTCAGCATCGTCGTACCCTTTTCTCTTGTTGTATGGAGAGATATCTTTTATATAAGTAATATATTTGTGTGTGTGTTTGTATGTATTCTATATATATATACACACACATCTAAATATATAACAGTGATGACTGGCGAAGGAGTTTGTTGTGGGTACATCATGCATGACATTTGCACATCTGGAGAGATATTTAACCTTGACTTCCAAAATATCGCTTCCGTCGGAATCATTGACCGTCGCCTGTTCTTGTTACTCTTATCTCTTCGATCTTGTGATGTAATCTCACTCTTTTTTTTTTTTTTGTAGTAATGCACCATGTCTCGGTGATCGATTTAATGATGATTGACTTTGGCAATAGAGTTTCTCTCTCTCTCTCTCTCTCTCTCTCTCTCTCTCTCTCTCTCTCTTCTATTGCAAGTGCAAGGTCGCAGGATTCCACTATAGGAGAGCAAGTTGATTGCTTCCTCTTCATGGGATCCGGGAACAGTCTTGAAGCATTTGCAACTCTCTCTCTCTCTCTCTCTCTCTCTCTCTCTCTCTCTCTCTCTCTCTCTCTCTCTCTCTTACTTCAAGGTTGGAATATATGAACGGGTTATTGAACCAACTTTCCTTTATAGCTGTAAAGTATGGATGTAGTATTCCAAGAAATGCAATGAAAGTTGTTTAGGAGATTGTGTACACACACACACACACACATATATATATATATAATAATATATATATATATATATATATATGATATATATGTGTGTGTGTGTGTGTGTGTGTGTGTGTGTGTGTGTGTGTGTGTGCGCGCGCGCGCGTGCGTGTGTGTGGTAAGAAAATTACATGAAAGATAGAGAAACATTGAGAAGCGGTAAAAAGGATAGTGTTTAGTTGAAACAGGTGACAATGACCTTTGATGATTAGTAATCTTTACATGACATCTTGAATTCTATTTTGATATTTTTTCTAAAATTTATGAGAAAATCTCGGTTCTGAACTTCTTGAAATTTGCTATTTATAATTGAACCTTTTGAGGAAATCGAGGCCGTTAATATATTATTGAAGTTCATTCCTATTTGTTCTGAAATTGTTGCCAAACTCATTCCTTATTCGGTTCGAGAATTGAGTTCATGAACTCCGGAGCCAGGCCACACCGCTCATTACCCTACTACACTACATCCCGAGCACGGTCCAGATCCCGAGAGTCCTCGTACTTCTTCGCGGAATGAACCTGAGCCAAGGAAGGCCGCCTCGACCCGTCGTCACACGATACAGGAGACGAGACACCGTCGATTACGGAAACTTTTCCTTCGGGTACTGGTTGTATCCGAGGTTAGATGGGTCGGGTAACGCCGGCGTTAATTGCCTTTATGCAATAGATTTCGGAGTGGATAGTCTACGGTGCCTTTACGTAATGAATTTGGGATCGTATGGTTTATGGTGCCTTTACGTATTGGATTTCGGATTGTTCCTATGGTGCCTTTGCTTAATGGATTTCGGATTTACCTTGGTATGGTGTATGGAGCCTGCACGTAATGGATTTCGGATTGTATGGTTTATGGTGCCTGTACGTAATGGAATGGTGCCTTTACGTAATGGATTTCGGATTGTATGGTGTATATGGTGCCTTTGAGTAATAGATTTCGGATTTCCCTTGGTATGGTGCCTATACGTTATGGCATGGTGCCTTTACGTAATGAATTTTGGATGTATGTAGTATTGTGCCTTTATGCAATAGATTTCGGATTGTATAGTGTATGGAGCCTTTATGTAATGGATTACGGATTGTATGGTGTATGGAACCTTTACGTAATGGATTATGGATTGTATGGTGTGGAGCCATTACGTAATGGGTTTAGGATTGAATGATCTCTGGTGCATCATTGGTGGGTTGTACATTTGATAGTGTATGGAATCTAAATGGGCTGGATTTCGAATTAAGCTGTCGCTAATAACATTTAAGCTTCGGTCCGTTCACTTGAGATTATCTGTTGCTTTTTCTCACTTGATTCTTCGTTTGTTATGTTCGAGCTTGATTAATTATTGATTTATACGTGCTTATAGTTGGTTCTTGTTATTTGTTTTGTTCTCCGGTGATTTTTCCGCACATAATTACTTGTTTTGTTCGTATGTAATTGTATGGCTTTTTTGTGTATTTTGTTCGTATGTAATTGCATGGCTTTTTTGTATGTTTTGTTCGTATGTAATTGCATGGCTTTTTTGTATGTATGATAAATGCTTTCTTTCATGCTAGTTTGTTCTTTATTATTTATTATTAATTATTATTATTTTATTTATTTATTATTATTATTATTATTATTATTAACCAAACAAAAACTTCTTTCAGTTTTCTTCTGAAGATTGAAAAAGAAACCCACAAATTCAATTTGTAACTTGTTTACTTCTAAGTATTTACATTTAGGTTTTTACTCCACACTAAATGTAAATACTTAGAAGTAAACAAGTTACAAATTGAAATTTGTGGGTTTCTTTTTCAATTATTATTATTATTAAAATTATTATTATTATTCTTATTATTATTATTCATGAGAATTTTAAAGGTCACCTTTGCAAAGTGACCTTTATTGCTTTAAAACCATATATTGCTTATATTGTATTGTTTTAACAGCTTCAATGGATATTTCCAAAGATATAATCCCTTGTAGTTTTCTGCTTGTATTGGCACTTACCTCACTCAACGTATGCTTAGGTATAAAATTATTTTCATACGTACCGAGCTAAGTGGATTCTCAACTTCTTAAGTTTCTTTTTTTTTTTTTTTTTTTTTTTTTAAATCAATATAGGTAGGAACAAAACGTTGAGAATAAAATCATCTACAGCTACAGTATGAAATTTGATGTGGTTCGTAAGAAATAAATCCATTATGGTTATTTTACAAAAGAAGGAAAAAATGTCACAGATTATTAAATTCGTTTGAACTTTTCCATTTTAAGTAAAATGTACAGTGACAGCCGAGAAGACTTGATAGCTCCATGTAAATGATAAGCTTTCTGCTGTAAAAGAAAATTGTTGATTTTTATATCCATATAAAAGTGTTGATATTTATATTCATATAAAAGAGCGACGCTGAACAGAATGTTTGAGTCATCTGTCATGAACATACCAAATGGATGTTGTTCAGTTCTTTTATTATGATACATGCGGGCTCCGGTGATTTTTCCTATGAGTAACTTGAGAAATCTTTGGTGTCTTCCTGTAGAGTTGTATCAGCCTCATACACGGCTGCACTGACCTTGTGTTCTTATTTGATATGCATGAATTAGCTATGGGTAATTTACACATAGATATCATTATATATACTGTACATAATGGCGCATCTCAGTAGCTCAGAGCATAAACCACAAGGCTCCTGCAACATATTGGAGTACTATTTCATTTACTATATATATATATATAATATATATATATATATATAATATATATATATATAATTTGCATTTATGCCTTCATTAACAATCCTGGATCATTATTAAATTGGTTTATTTGTACAAAAAGTTTAGGTCAGTGATGCCTGTCTATATATACATTTCGCCAGAGAATAGTATATGTATGCGAATTTTTAAATGTGTAGTTTAAGAAATGACTGGAAGCAGTGAAAATATTCATAATTTATGTTTCTCTGCGTTGTATATTTTTCTTTGTGGGCACTGATGTTCGCAGTCACGGACGGCGATAAATATTTTCTTTCAACCATCTTTTAGAGAAGAGAGAGAGAGAGAGAGAGAGAGAGAGAGAGAGAGAGAGAGAAAGGCAATGTCACGGTCAGCCCTTTTAACCTAATTCTTAAGAGAAGCCGGTTAGGCTTACAGTCTGTTTCGATCAAACATGTAAAAATAGGACAGAAAATGAGGTTAATATTCAATCCGAGATTTCAAGGTAGAAGAAGAAGAAAAAAAAAACGGGAACAGTTCACTCTTGACACCATTTCAAGGTTGACAGGTAGACAGACAGAAAAATGACTCTTTCTAGTATATCCTTGTCGATTGGGTCTGATGAAACAGATTGGCTTTCAGGCGAGAAGTGTCGGATAAAAGTGCTGTGACTTGCAAGACGATGTCTGCTGGAGTTTGCTTGTGATTGATTTTGTTCGCCTTAGAAGGGTCCCCCCCCCCCCCCCCCTTTTAGGCGTTAGTTCTGCTAGTGCACTTTATGTGGTGCACTGCAGGCATTATATATATATATATATATATATAATATATATATATATATATATTTACAAGAAAGTTTGAAAAACAGGTTAGTGTATAATTGAATGAAGAGTGACAGTGATATATTATAATTAGTAATCTGCTTAACATCTTGAATTCTAGCTACAACCCCTTTCATTCCTTTTACTGTACCTCCGTTCATATTCTCTTTCTTCCATCTGGATCTCCACCCTCCTTTTCTAACAATTGTTTCGCATTGCACCTGTGAGGTTTTTATCTTCTTATACCTTCGAATCTTCTTACTGCCAATATTCCTTTCAACGCTGAATGACCTCTTAGGTCCCGCGCTTGGCCTTTGGCCTAAATTCTATTCTATTCCAGAAGGGTTTTAGTTTGTATCCTGTTTTGGAATAGCACCCGAGCCCTTTGATGTTTATTTATTGGCGGTCGTCTAATCGGATTAATTCCGGGATCTTGTTAATTCTGGCACGCTTTGTATTTTTATCAGAATTTTTATGAAGCATTTTTTTGTCAGTTCTTTTCGTTTTACGTATGATTGAATGTTATTTTAACTTATCAGAATAATTATGAGGGAGATTTTCAAATTTTGCTCTAACTAGTCCATGCATCTTATGAACTTAGTACTCTTAGTGTATCATGCGAATTAATTCATTAATTATTTATATTTATTTAATTATTGACATATTTGTTTATCATACTTACATTAATTTTAAATGACATATTTATCATATTCACGAACGCTCCATGCAGTCCATGCGTATGGAATTTGCACAAACCGTAGGAGTCTGGGACGAACGTCAGGAGGACTCAGCATTGCCGGAAATAATTATTTGAACTAGAGTACAGATAATTTTAGAACTATAACACCCTTCTATTTCTCCTTGTTAAATTGGTGTGGACATAGTTTTCCTTATATGTGGATATATATATATATATATATATATATATATATATATATATATATATATATATATATATATATATGTGTGTGTGTGGTGTGTGGTGTGTGTGTGTGTGGTGTGTGTGTGTGTGTGTGTGTGTAAAGGGAAAATCCACGAGGAAAGAGAAACAATGAGTACCGCTGCAAGGCCTTTTCCGACTCTCCTCCTTTACCAAGCTTAGTAAAGGACGAGAGCCGAAAGGCCTTGCATTGGCACTCCGTTGTTTCACTTTCGTTCCGTGGATTTTGCCTTTATTTATCATATTCATCACGTTCCAAATTTTCATAATTCTGTTATACACACACACACATATATATATATATATATATATATATATATATATATATATATATATATATATCCTAAAATCCACGTAAGAAGGCGAGTGAAAACCG
>NC_087213.1:63763068-63765568 GCF_015104395.2 Macrobrachium nipponense | reverse complement strand
AGGAATGTCTGTTATTGTTGTCATTAAAGTTTGATGGGTGGCTCAAGTACAGGAGGACAGGTTCTCGTGAACTCTGACGAGAAGTATCCAATAGACTGTCTTTTTTTTTATGATTAACTTTTTGGTGAATTTGACTTGGAATTGATAATAGTTCCTCTTGAGTGAATTTGACTTGGGATTGATATAGTTCCGTTTTGAAAGACAAAGGAGTTAATGTAGTTTCCTTTTGAAAGACGAAGGAATATATAAGGTTCCCTATGAAAAAAAATGACCATGTCAACTCTTGTGCAAGTTTTGACCAAAAGATAATTATCTCGAGATGGTCACTCTGTGAATGTGTTGAAGTTTCATCATAATATGTTCTCCTGTTAGAACAAAAAATCTTCCTTACAATTTACTATGCGAATACGATAAAAATCAAGTGAATAAATGCCGTATTTGCCGGCGTATTATACGTACTTTTTTTTATGTAAAAAAAAAAAAAAAAAATTGTCCTGCGTCCACTGTGGCCGTTTTGTGGATGGGAAACCGATTGCTACTCCTACCGTACGGAGAGCATACTGGGTAGGCACAAAAATTGTTGCTAATAATAAAACATTGAAAAATAAGCCTAATTTTCACAGTAAATTGTATTACTGGAATAAAGTATGAAATCAATATAAATTGACGCTCACCTTTAAAGTAAACTAAATGAAATTTACTATAAATAAACAACGTTTGTGCCAGTCGCGGTTACCACAAAAACGGTCTTTATTTGTGGTAAATTTCATTTGGTTTCCTTTGAAGGTGAGTGTAAATTTACATATAATTTCATACTTTATTCCAGTATACTCTCACATTATTGTATTTCCTGCACAGAATAAAAAATGTTCCTACAAAACAACTTTAAAATATCTTGCAATTAATTTTTCTTTCCACAAAATATCCTTGTAAAACAGGGGTGCGTCTTATACGCTGGCAAATGAGGTATACTTGAATGTTCGCAAACAGTAGTACTGCTAGATGCTCAGATTTAATCTCTGAATGTGTATAAGGAACGACCATCAATCTTTGCTTGAAAGCTGCTTTCGTTCGTTAGGAGAAGGCTCAAGAAAACGATTTAAAATAAAACCCCCTTAAAATTGAAAGGGGAGGGGGGGGGGGAGAGTTGGTGGTGCTGGGAGGAAGGAGCAGCTGCGTGAAACGATCTCTTATGAAACGGGCACCTGTTGCAGGAGACCTTATTTTAGTCTTCTGCTAAGTTAAGAATGCGGTTTTGAACTTGATATTCTCCCGAATCGTCTCCACCCCTCGGTGAAATATCACTCCTGGCTTACCTTCTCGAACGCCTGTAGGGGTGACACTAATTTAAAAGAACGCACTTTGCCTTCGTTTGTGTCAATAGGTGACACAGATTGAAAAGAACGCACTTTGCCTTCGTTTGTGTCAATTGCTTTGTGATGCGATTCTCGAGTTTTAACTGAATGAATGGAATGGCTTGGTCATTGTGACATCAGTCAATTGACAGATTGCTTTCATCTTTAAGGAATTGGCTAGAGGTCTTATTTTTATAACAAGTGGGAGAACTTTGACTTGCACATGCCGTGAATATCAGTGTCCGGATTGAATAACTTAGGTTGTCATTACAGGTTCACCGAGGAATTAAGGTTAAACTTTTTTATTTACAAATAAAGGGTAGTCTCTCTCTCTCTCTCTCTCTCTCTCTCTCTCTCTCTCTCTCTCTCTCTCTCTCTCAAGCAGTTCTGTTATCAAAGCAAAATGGTGAACTGCTTGTATAAACCGACTAGTGTGCCCGTAACATGAAAACGGAGCTGAATTTAAATCATTACAAATATGAGAGAGAGAGAGAGAGAGAGAGAGAGAGAGAGAGAGAGAGAGAGAGAGAGAGAGAGAGAGAGAGATGTTTAGTGTTCATTACAACCAAACGTTTCATCTTTTACGTATGAGAAGGTGATATTTTATCATTTTCGTAGTCTGGTGCAAAAAGGAATATGCATTTCCACCAGCGAGCTTGATTCATTACCCCTCAGGCAGTTCTTATTAAAATTTGGAAGAACGATGAGTAATAAATCAGAGGCCACGGACCCTCTAGGATTCTGGGCAGAGGCCGAGCGAGAAAATAATGAAGCGGGTAAAGGTGAGTTATTTCTGTTATTTGCAGCATGCGAATTTTGTATTGGTTTGCGTGTTATTTTATCAATCAATTTCTGTAATTTTGTATGGTGCAACGCTCGGCTTCCGTGTGCTAGGCCTATTCCATACCAGTCTTAATTATGAGACTATGTACAATTTTATATACGTTATATATATATATATATATATATATATATATATATATATATATATATATATATATATATATATATATATACACACATACATACACACACACACACACACACATATATATATATATATATATATAATATATATATATATATATATATATATATATATATACTCATATTCATACGTAGTCAATTTTCATAATAATATAAGC
>NC_087213.1:63710568-63758068 GCF_015104395.2 Macrobrachium nipponense | reverse complement strand
AATAATATATATCCTATATGTATTTATGTACGTATGTATATATACACATCTGTCGATGGCTGGTGTGCTTTCAGGATTATAGTACGAAACTCAAATATTTATGTATTTCACAAAAGTGGGTATTCCTTCTAAAAATTCTTTTGCCTTAACAGCTTGTAGGTATGTCATATGTTTAGTCGAAAAATAATTTGTGCAATGTTAAATTTATCATAGTTTGAATCACAAAAGAAAAGAAATTTTATTTAATACACAGAAAAATTGTATCATCTTTCAAGTAGAAACATTAATAAATGCTGATATGTCTTAGTTTGAGTCTGCAAAGAGTATTAATTAATTATAGATTGAGTTCAAACAATTATTTGTACAAAAATAATGACTGTATTAGGATTCGAATTGCCGGAAATATTTTGCTTTGAAAGCAGAGGTAGGTTAACGAACGCGAACCATTAGTACTCATTGTTCGAGAAGTGTTCGTAATTTGAATTTATGTACGGGAAAGGATGTATGAATTGCAGTTTTTTATGGGACATGGTAAATTAGGTGGTTGTCAATCCATTAAGGAATTGTAATGTTACTCGTTCTCAAAATAGTAATAACAAGCAAACTACAAATAAATAAATGAATAAATAAAAAATGAGAAATGAATAGATTGGGCTTTATGAATTATGGGACAGTTTTATAATGAGCTTTTCAAGAAGGGCAACGTTAGGCATTGACCATATAATTAACAATGACTGTATTATTATCGTTCACATTAATATAGGTTTGACCCCAGGAGGTCAGCATGGGTAATTCAGGGTCAAGCATCTCACCAAATTAATATTAATAGTTGTAATAGCCACTCTCGTTGTTATTCTATTAGTATGACATCACAAGTAGTTTTTGATCCCAGAATGTTAAGACGGGTAATTCAGGGTCAAGCATCTGACTAACGCATTAGCACTTGCTGTAATATCCTCGTTAATGCTTTATTAGTACTTTTATCATTTTTTTGACCCAGAAGGTCAGCTTGGGTTATTCAGGGTCAAGTATCCGACCAGATTAATCGTAATACTTGTAATTTTCTCGTACTTGTATTCCTAGTAATATCATTAGTAGTTTTCTGACCCCAGTAGGTCAGCACAGGTCATTCAAGGTCAAGCATCTGACCAGATTAATAGCAATAGTTGTAATATCCCAGTATTTATTTGTTAGTAATACCGTTAGTAGTTTTCTGACCCCAGAAGGTCAGCACAGGCAATTCAAGGTCAAGAATCTGACCAGATTAATAGTAATATTCTCGTACTTACATTGTTAGTAATATCATTAGTAGTTTTTGACCCCACAAGGTCAGCACGGGTAACTCAGGGTTCCCCACTTGTAGCAAAATTATAAACCCTATTCAAATGTAATTAATCATCTTACTCATGCTGAAGGAGTCCATGTGAAGATTTATATATTTTATACGTTTTTTTTCTCTCCCTTTAGGTACGTGTCACCTGCTCGTCTAAGAGGAAGATCCGTGTGATCCGTAAGTTACTCACGAACTGTCTTTGAATCTTAACATGTCACCAGGATGGAACAAGCCCGAGTGAAGCTTTCATCCGTACTCTATTTACAAGGTCGATGATTTTTTTTTTTTTTTCATTTTTTCAGTCTTATCAATTTCTTTATTTCACTACTTCCAAGTCTCGTATTGACTTCCTCTTATACTGTGCACTTGCCCTCATTATCGTTATTCATTTTTTTTTTTATTTTGGACTTATGTGTTCCATAATGTGATTTTTTTTTTTTTTTTTTTTTTTTTTTTGCATTTCCCTCTTGCCGTTTTGATACAACTCATGTAATTCTCAGTAAAACTTCTCTTCACTGTCCTTATATATACACGTTACAACGCTAATTTTGAATAAATTTATTCCTTTTGAATTTTACCATCTCTCTCTCTCTCTCTCTCTCTCTCTCTCTCTCTCTCTCTCTCTCGTCTCTATCTCTCTCTCTCCTCTCTCTCTCTCTCTCTCTCTCACTTTATAACTTCAGTGTCAACCTTTTGCAGTACTTTCAATCAATCTCATTCTTTAAATCTTTACTTCCAGGGGGGTTGGGGGTCACGAGTCTTTGGAAGAATCAGTCGCACTTATGTAACTTTTCCCTTTGGCTGAGATCCCTTGACGTCCTTGTAAGAAAAAAACATTACTATATTGAAAAAGCTTTATGAACTGAACAGTGATCGTGTAGAGAACCCTGCAACTGTTCTTTTTGTTACCTGGTTATGAAAAATCTGAGCTTCTCATTTACAAAGCATGTCCGCTCACATTGCCGTTGGTTTATTGGTGTTATAAAACGACGTAACAAATTCTAAGCAGTTTAATCATTCTCGGTTCATAAACAGTCCTTTTTTTTCTTTGGAAGAATAACTTTGAAATTGATTTAAAAATTATCTATGAAAACATCCACACTGCCTTTTTCCTTACGAGTTACGTGATTTTTTTAAAATGAAACTATTCATGCATCTTGAATGTTTTATACAATACTTGGAGTTATACAAAAAAAAAAAAAAAAGTTGTTGTATACGTACTTGCAATTATAAAATTAAAGTGAAGTAAGTGATGTACAAATGCCGCGTCAGTCACATTTTGCAATACTAGAATACAATATGATTATAAGAGTGACTGCAATATATATTTAATTGTAAGGTAAATTTATGACATTGCAAAGTTACACAACAGCACAGGGTAAATTTATCTAAGAAGATCACATTAATTATACAAGTTCATCAATATTGTTAAAAGCATGTAGTACGTAAACTACCCATTTTTAACATTTTTTTTTTGCGTGTCATAAATATTATAAATGCTTGTTTTTATGTACTTTAATTTCGGTGTTGCCCTGAGGAAATAAGATTTCAAGAAATGCAATAAAGTATTTATTAAATTGGAAGGGAATGTATATGCCATGTACCTAATGGCAGAACAGGATCTTTTAGTATCTATCTGAGACCAGAATATAATAAACGAATATCCACGTCTCGGTGGGACAAGATTTAGAATCCCTGTCGGAAGGAAGCGAATGATAGAGAACCTACTTGAAAGCAGGACAATGGGTTGAAAGTCATAATTTCCAGAAGTATATAATACTATAACGAGGCTTCATCTCAAGGAACGTCTTTGTGTGAAATTCAAGAAAAAATATAAGTGGGATAATATGGTCATAACTGATACGTTGTATTATGATAAAAAAGAATCTAATATAGGAAGGTTCCGGTACACCTCAAACATTCATTTTCAATTCTTTAAATACCATCTCTCTCTCTCTCTCTCTCTCTCTCTCTCTCTCTCTCTCTCTCTCTCTCTTATAAATATAAGAGGGATACAATGGTCAAAACTAGTAATTTGTATGGTAATAAAACGAATCTGATATAGGAAGGTTCTGGTACATTCTCTCTCTCTCTCTCTCTCTCTCTCTCTCTCTCTCTCTCTCTCTCTCTCTCTCTCTCTCTCTCTCATAATCAGCTGCAGCTCAGTATTTGGATCCTGGTGGCATGGTAGATTTATTTCTGTGTAATTTAACTTTCTTTTTGATTGATAGATTTTGACTTTAGTCGTTCCTTTGTGAAGATTATTTCAAAGTAGTGGTTAGGCCACAAGTTATCTTTGAACCCTGTTGTTGAATTTGACCCCTTTTATGTACGGGCATGATATATATGTATATTATTTATTTATTTATATTTGTAATAGATTTTTTAAAATCTATACGAGGCAGAGCAAAGAAATTGAGGTGTCTTATGATTTTACGACATTTAAACGATTACCAGATCCAGGGTTTCTGCGACTTTTAACTGCAATTGTACGCTGAATGAAATAGTTACTATGCTATTTCATTAGTTCATTATATTATGATGGTAATGAATGTGCTCATGATAATTTTTATGATCCTAAATATAAATATTCTTCACATAATATCCTTTAAAACATTATTTCTGTTATATCAAATGTATATATTTATCCTTCACATGACATCCTTTAAAACATTTCCATTAATCAAATATATATATTTATCCTTCACTTAATATCCTTTAAAACATATCCATTAATCAAATATATATATATTTATCATTCACATAATCTCCTTTAAAACATATAATTTCCACTAATCAAGTATTAAATATTTATCCTTTATATAATCTCTTTTAAAATATATCGTTTTTATTAATATCAAATACATAATTTCCTTTAAAACACAAATTCCATTCATCTTGCAAGGGGTCGGTGTATGTCGAGGTTGTCCTAGGTTCCCGGAGAACCGCTGGAGAAAGGGCAGATGTCCGTCATCCTATGCGAACACCTGTTGAGTCATCATAACAGGTGGGATGGAAAGTCTTGGCTGACACATTGATACTATGGCGTACATGTTTATCTTCATATATGATCTAAAGCATATAGATTAGCGCAAAAGGCACGTTCATTCAAGGTGTATGCAAGCTTTATTTTTTTTTTGTATTTTTTATTGTTGATTTTATTTTAATTTTTAAATTTTTAGTTTTACTGTTGTTATTGTTTGAGTAGTATATATATATATATATATATATATAATAATATATAATATATGTATATATTTATATATAGTATATGATAGTAGATATATATATATATATATATATATATATATATATATATGTGTGTGTGTGTGTGTGTGTGTATTATTTATAATATATATACATATATATTTATTGTACTTTTATATATATAAATATAAATGTATATATATTTTAATATACATGTATTTATATGTATACATATAAATATATATAATATACATAAACACACTTGCATACACACACAGTATAGTAATACATATATACCCAGTACACATACTCTATGCCCATTCTGTAACTGTTGCATCTTGCCATACAAACATACATACATACGTACATTCAAACACGCATTTTTTTTTAATGTAGATGAATGTAGATGTTTATATAGTTGTAAACATAACAAAGTTAATATTCATTGCAAACATTTGTGTAATATTTGCGGTAGATGTAGCATGATAAATACACAATTCAGATATTCGGAAGTGTTTGTTGTCTTTTTATTGAAGTCATTTTGTTCTTAGCTGAAGTTTTTTTTATTTATTTTTTTTAAGAAATAACCTTTAATATTCGTACTGACACTGAATGGATTTTTCTCTTGTGTAATAAAGATGCCATTTTATTAGTATTTTTATTATTACTTCGGTAAATTTTGCGGCTGCCTCTACGGAGTTATTGTATAATGAAGTTATTCAATTTTTCTTGAGGTAACATACTTGTATTTAATATAATTGATGAGGACTTATTTTTTTATTAGTAAATGTTTGAACTAACATTCTTGTGTGCGAACTTTCTCACGTACATAGTAAACATATGTACACCTTCTTAACACTGACAGTTACTTACATACATACATGTTCATATTTTATTAAAACTTTAGTGTAATTTGTTTTTTTAATTATCTGGTTGTTATAAGCTGCTTGATATTTCATATTATTTATACGGAAACAGTTCTTATGTTGCTTTTTAATGTATTATTTACACGGAAATCTTCCTTTTGTTAATTTATTTTCTTCATACATATAATTTAGACGCTTTGCGGCTGCAGGGCCAAGTTTTTGAGGTCTGCAAGTATACATATGTGTCCGCTGGGGCGTGAAGTTCTCAATATGTATCATGAAGCTATTCCTAGTGTGCATCATTTTGCATTGAACTGTTCAGAAATGTTGAACGTTTTGCCATGCTTTCTTTGGTCATGTCTGACACATCATTTCGCCATATTCAATGAGACCTTTTTTTTTTTTTTTTTTTTTTTTAAGAGAGAGTATTGCTTTGAAATATTTATAAATTGCTGTGCTTTTCCGCGTGATGTGTCGCAAATCGTCGTATTTGAGCGACGAAACACGTGATTTACGGACAATTGCTTTTTAATGTTTCTTACAGCGATTTGTTTCGAAATGTTTTAGTCGTGCTTAGATTATCATGTCTGCTTCAGAACGAGAAACGCAGCCTTTTATTGGAAATTACAAAGGATTATTTATAAATGTCTTACAGTTTGCCAGCTTTACATTGCAAAGCTTATCGCAAACCATCTTTGGCTGAGAACGTTGAAACATAGATTCATTGATTACCGAAAGCTGCTTTGCCATGTCTATTTAGCGCTTTTTTTCCATGGGCGATATTTGCATTAATTGTTGCTTTGTTAGAAAAGAAAGGTTATTCTTTGTATCATTTTACAGTATTGCTTGTAAATGTATATAAATCGCTTTAGCCCGCAAGCCTACTTCGGGCGAAATATTTTCATGTTTGAATGACTTGTTTTTTACCGAGGATTGTGTAGGAGTGGTTATATTTTACCATGCTTGAAATTGCATTGAATTTGTAAATGATGAACTATTTGACTTTGTATGTTTTGTGGAACGCCAATACACCTCTGTCATTATTAATAAAAAATGTACACTGTAAGTGCAACTGTGAAACATTTAACTTCATGTTTGAGAATGATGAAACAACTTTTTATATTTGATTTGTTTAATCGAAAGAAACGTTGAAAAATGCTTACAATTGTCCGTTGGTATCTTACAAGATAAAAGTTAAAAAACTGACATCTGAAGTCTGAAATGCAATGTGCTCTGGTCGCTTCATTTAAGCAAAAGGCCATTCATTGTCCTTTTTTTTTAACTTCTGCATAATGTCTCTTTCTCTTGGGGACGACATAAAAGATTTTAAGCCCCTCTTATGACACAAGAAGCATCGTCTTCTTTGTTCTATCTCTCGTTCCATTTTCATCTTTATTTTTTTTCCTCTGCTCTTATTCCTGGTCTGAATTTACATCGCCTGGTTACTTGCCTTAATTTGTGTAATATTATTTTGTCAGCTTTTATTCTTGCTTTAATTTTACATCGTCTGGTTTCTTGCCTTACATTGTCAATTTTTTTTCTCTGCTTTTATTCTTGCTTTGATTTTACTTCGACTACTTTCATACCATACTTTGTCTAATATTTTTTTTCTCTGGTTTTATTCTTTCATAGATGTTGCAGAGTCTAGTTTCTTGTCTTACTTTGTCTAATATTTATTCTCTGCTTTTAATGTTGCTTTGATTTTACTCGTACATTATCTGGTTTCTTGCCTTACTTTGTCTGTCATTAATTATACAGTACATCATTGTCTGAGAGGTTTATACTGGTATGTGGAATATCAGTCTCATGAGAAAAGATGGAACAATGTGCAAGGAATTGTTGAAGAAAAAGGCTGAGGTAATCCACGGCATTGAGGTCTTTTTATGCAGTTTATAAAGCACTGGGCAGGAAGACTGAAGCATGTATGCATAGTATACTTGCGGTAAGTGTAGCCGCCAGAGTTCTGTGTTTACATCAAGGATTCTATCAGAAGTGAGAGCATGTCTTGTGATTATGCAATCACGATTTAGGATGCAGTGGTATTATGTGTTTACTTCAACAAAGGTCGCATATTTTTGTATTTGTCATCATGATTAGTGAAAAAATATGTTGGCATGAATATTCATTGCTAGCAGAAGAGTTTTTTCGTTTTTCATTAGCCCATATTATGAGAAAATTGAAATATGGATTGGTTTGAGGAATGTTTGTGTTCTGCCATTTTGCATCATATATTCACATCCCTTTCTTTCTTTTGTTTTTAGTAATGATGCAAAATTATTTTTACACTACCCTGATGCTGTTCGTGTACAGTTTGAAAAATTTCAAGGTAATGATTTATCATTGTATTTAAGGAAAAAATTCTCGATAAAATTATTATTATTATATGACTTGGATATCGCATAATCCAGAAAAGATGAGTAAGATGAGTAATCATGGGTTGATTACTGAAAAGTAAATAACCACTTCAGATTGTTAGGTTCGTCAGACAGGCAGTTAACGACCTTGAATAACTTTATATCTTATAAATGTCTTGACATCAAAGAATCAGTATAATGACAATAAAAACAACAACAACAAAGTAGCTACGTATAGGAATTCACGGAACGCCGTTACGCAATTGAAAGGATCTCCGTTTCAAGATGGCCGAGATTGACATGTTGCAGACCTCCAATATGGTCGATTGCACAAGAAGAGTTTGTTGACGAGATAAAAAGTTGTTTGTAAACTTGGTGTACGTATGACTTGAGGTGACGTCATCTGGGGTTCTTGCATGATGGAACGAAATCCTTGTTCAGTGTAATTTTTTGTTTTGATTATAAGTATTTTATGTTAATTGGTGGTGTTGAAGTGTCAGGTTTTGTTTGAATAATCATTATTTCGAATTTCCATCTCCAAAGTTGTTGTTATTGTGTTTGCCGGATTCCTGTGTGTATGTGTATGTGAGTGAGTGTCTGTTTGTTTGTTTGTCTGTCTGTCTGTCTGTCATGTACCATTGGCGTCGTATTGACAAGTCACAAAATATATCCGCGTTTGTGCATGCTCCACAAACTACGCTCAGGTATTGCGACATTTTATTCAGGAAAAAAAACTCCGAAACATTTAACTTCATATTCTTTATATTCGTATTCAAATATTCACTTCTCATAAATGTCTATAGCCTTTGATATTCAAATACCGTTATAATGGGCTCACGTTATGTCCATCCTCAACATTGACGAGTTTTGCTCCATTGAATGGTCGCTCATAAACACGGTCATCCTTGTTTTGTTGAACCAAGTTAATCCATTTTCAGATTATTCTAGGTCAAGGTTAGAGGTGGTAGAGACACAAGCTGGGATTAGAATCCCCTTTTAAAAAGGAGGGATTACACACACACATTTACATACATGTATATATACACACGTATGTGTATGTATATTTGTATATACTCATACATATATATACGTATATATGCATGCATATACATACATATACACATGTGTATGTTTCATACGTATGACAACATCTCGCTATATATATATTCAGGTCGCAAATTAGATTACAGCTGACATTGAGGCGGTTAAAATGTGCCTGGCAGAAGGAACTGCGTTTTGCTTATCTGTCAGATATGTTGACGTCGATCCCAATGGTATGTAAATATTTATCTGTTATGAATACGTACATCATTCGTCTCAGACGGAACTGGGAAAGTGTCTCCCTTTAGAAGGCGTAACGTTTTATTAATTTCCTCAGTGGTGCCTTTATTGGATACACTATGTTATAGTATATTATATAGTTTTATATATATATATTAATTATATATATATATTATATATATTATATATTTATATATATTATAGATATTAGTATAATATATATTATATATATAGTTTATTAATATATAATTATTATATATTATATATATTGTTAATATATATAATATAACTAATATAGATAAGTTATAATATAGAACTATTATATATTATATAATTATATATATATATATATATATATATATCAAACTATTAATCAATATTTATGTGAACTATATATATATAGTATATATATTATATATAGTATATATTTATATTAATATATATTATATATCAGCTCTGTCATTCTTTCTTTTATATGATATATATTTTATATTTATATATATATATATATATAATATATATTATAGATTATAGATATTATAACATATAATATAATATATATCTATATATTTATAATAATATTATATGGTGTATTAAGTTTATTATATATATATATAGATAATAATATATATAATTATTATAGTAGTATATCATAATATATATATATTATGTGTAATAATATATACTATTATATATATATACTCAGGCTCTTCTTCTTTTTCTTTTTATATGTATTATATCGTCTTATATAATCTCTCTCTCTCTCTCTCTCTTCTCTCTCTCTCTCTCTCTCTCTATCTCTCTCTCTGCGAGAGGGAGCATTTTCTTTCTCATACTATCAGAATCGCAACCTTGAATAATTGACAGCACAGACTTGAAATAGTGCCACTTTGAAGTGTTATTTCTGCGGTTGCTCTCGGGGGGCGGTGAGGAGGGGGGGGGGGGCACTGCGAATGAGAAAGGATTACGAAAGCGCCCAAGGAATTTACTGCCTGTCACCAGTGCCTCTCATCCAAGCACTTTGCCTCCTTGTAAATTTAGGTCGGGAGTAGGTCTAGATTTGCAGGGAGCGTCGCTTGGAATAAAACACCTGTGTTTTTGGCTGTCTGCCTTCGCGATGAGTGGCGTCTCTCATTTGTTTCCTGTCTTTTATTCTTGGGGTGTCTGTCTTATCTATAGCTGTGTATGTGTGTGTGTGATGTATATATATATATATATATATATATATATATATATATATATATATATATATATGTGTGTGTGTGTGTGTGTGTGTGTGTGGGTGTGATATATATATATATATATATATATATATATATATATATATATATATATATAATGTATATAAAACTCTTGAAAGAGAATTTAAGAAAATTATGATAAGTTTTCTGTTAAAAAAATGATTTTTTTATATATATTTTCACATATTATGTTTTCTTATACTCAGTGGTTCAGTGGTACTTCTGTATGTGTGTATAAGTGCAGTCAACATATTTGTTTTTCCATAAGAGGTGCCGGTTTTATATCAGACCGAAACATCAGTGTTTAAATATTTAAATATTAGCAAATTTAACTTTCTATAGATCTTTGTATGTATTGGTGTCTGCTTAATGCAAGAAGTTTTTCTTGAGCATACCCTTATCCAAATGCATACATTTCAATGCATCTGTGTATACTGCAGGAACGTTGTGTATAAATATATACATTTTTGGCATCGTGTTTTCTTCTTATGAAAAAATAATTGATTGCAAAACAGTCACATTCATTTTAAGTGCTTGTGTTCTGCATGTTGAGAGAGAAGATTATCATGATAGTAATAATTGATAGCTTAAATGTTGACAAGTTGAGATTTTGACAGGGTTCAGTACATAAGAGAGAGAGAGAGAGAGAGAGAGAGAGAGAGAGAGAGAGAGAGAGGAGGCTTAACCCTTAATCAACTGCAACAAAAATGCTTTTCCTTCAGGTAGATGTTTGACGAGGAGCGTCAAAAATAGTTGAACGAGTCGGCAATTAAGTATCACTTTTTCCCGGATTATTCTCTTCTTGAGTTTCCGTTGTCAAGTTCACTTCATTGTATAATTATTTTGTCTCTGTGTAATCTGTTTTAATGTTGCTCTCCTTTGCTTTGTGTAGGGTATCAGATTTAATACTACTCAGTTTGCCAAGAGTTTCAGTTAGGCTACAACTGAAATGTAGAATAATTTGTGTATTTGCATCTGTGGAGTGTTCTTATCTCCAAATAAATGTCATGTTTAAGCTAGGAGCACATTCATTCCTGCTTTTTTGCTGACTTTTGAATTTAAATTCAGCAATTTTACTTTCCATTCCCTCATATTTAATTATGTATCAAATTTTTTTTAACTTGTTCACTCTTTGCAGGCTGATTTCCCTTTGAATTTCTCTTTGGTGTTTATGGTCAGTTAACTCTTCATAAGAGTTTGTAGCTGAAGACTTAAATAAATAAATAAATAAATACAGGGTTGGACTTGGCTTGACTACAAAGCTTGGAATCGACATCAGAGTGATAGTCTTTGAATCTTAATCTGTTATATTTCACCGAGATGAATTATTGGAAAAACTAATCAGAAGTGTTAGAAACCCCGATTTACTGTTCGTGAAATATTTAAAATGTGGAGGTTGTATTATAATGTCAGTCGTTTTATTCTTGTGATACTCAGTGTTTTCGTTCGATGCTAAATGTCAAATAATAGCTCTTTCATGACATGGTATTGACTTCTTCGTTGGACAAGTATGAAAAAAAAGTAGTTCAGAATAAAGAAAATAACAGAAGCTCATGTGAAAATTTCAGGTTTGATATGAACTTTGATTTGTTAGTGTATTTTCCCAACAGCTGCTTGTCTCAGGAAATGGCAAATTAAGATGATCATCGAGATAAGAATTTAAAAAGAAAAATTGAGATAATTTTGAAAATATAACTAATTTTTCTAGGGTATACTGAAGTGAGAATGGTGATTTAGAGGCAGGTTAGCAGGAGGAACAACAAATACGTTAATGTATAATAGGACTTGGATGCCCTGTGGTTTATTTAAATTGATCGCCATCTTCAAGTAGAGTGTGGGACTATTTAAACGAACTTAGCAATAATAGTTACTGTATGAAGACATGAATGTCATTGTAAATTACTGGCAAAGAAATGGTGTACATTCTTTCCGCGAGTCAGTGTGCATATATGCAACTTCAAAATACTAGATCTTTATTTAAGGAATAATACAGTATTTTTGGTGAAAAGAACCTTAAATTCATTGATATCAGAATTTGCCATTCTTCGCATCATTACCACTTTTTTTTTTTTTACTGCTCAGTAACAAACGTGAGTAGCGAACGCATTGTCCTTGATCACATACACCTCCATCCCACTCTCCAACCCTACCCCACATCCTATCCTATCCTATCCTATCCTATCCTATCCTATCCCACCCACTAACACCAGTGGCATCGCTCGCTGGCCGGTATCCTTTTGTTCGCTCCGGCACTTAAATCTTCATAACGTCGGCCTGAGGTCAGACACGTGCGGGATTAGGTGGTTTACGAGTGGATTGGGGATGAATCGCTGTCTCATTACGTATGGAGTAGCCAGGAGGAGGAGGAGGAAGAGGAGGAGACTTAAAGGGTCATTCAAGGAGGAAATGGAAAGTCATTCGCCTTCGTTGTTGGGAAAGTTTTATTGTTTTTTGGATTTTTACAGGAAAGTGCCTCTCTGATGGCAGTTATGAACTCTTGACATCCTGCTGACTTCGATAAGCATTGCAGATTCTCTCTCTCTCTCTCTCTCTCTCTCTCTCTCTCTCTCTCTCTATCTTTAATATGCAGTACAGTTTTGGTTACCAACACTAAGAAAGGCCATACATAGATCAGAAGGGGTAAAAGCAAGAGCCAAAATTTTAATTCCCTCCATCAGCCAAATAGGTTACCAAAGACGACTAGAGAGCCTGAGCATGTATGGCGTAGAAACACGACGACTGCGAGGACAACTAATAGAAACATTCAAAATACTGAAAGGCATAACAAAAGCAGACGGTAACCTATTTACATTAAACGAAAACCAGACTAGAAACAATGGATGGAAACTAGAGCTGAAGAGATACAACACATCTCATTGCGGGAATTTCTTCACATAAGATATGTGACACATGGAATAAACTGCCACCAGAAGTTGTAAACAGCAACAGTTTGGAAGAATGTAAAAGAAAGCTAGGACACTATGAATGAACAGTAAAACCTGCACCAAGAGATAAGTGAGCGCACGATATCTCAAGTCTTTGAGACAGCCTAATCCTTATAACTCTCTCTCTCTCTCGTCAAATTTTGCTTTCAAGAAATCCGGCTGCCCTACAGACAGAGGACGGATCTAATAGGATTTACAGATGAGATTAGACAGACGCCTGAAGGACAACTGCCAGTGAAATCGCTGCTAAGCTCCGAGGGGATACGTGACGCCGCTGATCCTCAATTTGAGAATGGCTCGGGGTCATCAGAAAAAAACAAAATCTAAGCGGAAGAGGTCGGGTCACGGTACTATTGCGAAAGACTTTGCTGGAGGCGTCTTAGTGATGTCAAGCTGTAGGGTGTTTATCATTGCATGTGCTGGAAAGCTCACTAAGGAACATATGAAGTGACATCAGTCTGTAATATGCTTCCATTGCATGAGCGTGAAAGGTCACAAAGGAAACTGTGAAGGTCTGAGAATTTTAATAGGAGGTAGATAGGTTTGGGTTGAAGTACTAAAAATTATAAAAGGAGGTAGATGGGTTTGGGTTGAAGAACTGAGAATTTTAGTAGCAGGTAGATGGGTTTTAAATGGGCTTGAGAATTTTAATAAAAGGCAGATAGGTTCTTTTTTTAACCTTATGTCTCATTTTTATCATCTTTTATGTGTCAAAAGCAATTAATATTAATCTTTATTATGTATCCATGGTTTTTTTCGCTTTCATCATAATTACTCTTAATTTTTTAAATTTTTTTATTTTCTCCTCTACACGAAACTGGTCGTTCTTTGTTTGAAACCCACTGCTTTCTACATCAATGCATTTTATTACAACTAGACGACCACTCTCTTTGCGGAAAGATTTCCGAGATAGTCCTGAACATCGCAGACAAATCCGAGGCTTAAGAGAACCTTTGCATGTTAATGCCTCCCAGATACGAGGGGATTTTTCGCTTTATCCTGAAACACGTTGAGGATGCAGTAATTATAGTGGACGTTTATTTAATTGTACAATTGCTTTGATTTCCCCCATGTTATCGTTTTATAAACGTGTGAATTGAGTGTCCAGTACAGTAAGGCATTTATTGAATTTAATATCTGGTGAAGTGAACGTTTTGAAAACAGGGAAATTGGTGATGATTTTTAATGGGAATAATAGGAAACTATTGACTTGAATAAGTAGAATTCCGGGTAATCAATGTAGGATATTGGGAAATTGTTAGTTTATTTTAGTAGAATCCTGGGTAATTAATGATCTATGTATGCAGTTTATTGTGAAATTGGTTGTCCTTTCAAGTAGAATCTTGGGAAATTAATTATCTATTTATGTAGGTTATTTGGAAATTAGTGGTCCGTTCAAGTAGAATCCTGGGAAGTTAGTGATCTATTTATGTAGGTTATTTGGAAATTGGTGGTCCGTTCAAGTAGAATCCTGGGAAGTTAGTGATCTATTTATGTAGGTTATTTGGAAATTGGTGGTCCGTTCAAGTAGAATCCTGGGAAGTTAGTGATCTATTTATGTAGGTTATTTGGAAATTGGTGGTCCGTTCAAGTAGAATCCTGGGAAATTGGTGACTAATGCAAATAGAATCTTGAGGAATTCGAAAATTGGTGAGCCGTATAAGCAGAATCCTTGGAAATTGGCGATCCATGTAATTGGAATCATATGAAATTGCTGGTTCAAGCAAGTAAAATCTCATCATAATATGAGTCACCAAAATTGAGAAGAAATCCTCAGATGTGGCTATTCATTTTTAATATGGATTTACACCTACACCATTGTGAATTTCTTCACCATACCCATTATTCTTGTATTGCCTATATTGATGATTATTGCTTTTTTCTCATTGGCACTAAGCGTATTTGCGTTACACTGGTATGAATGAAGAATAGCGTCATTTCTATTATTTTCAATATAATTAATTAGGACTAGATTGATGAAAGGGTAATACTGTGATGAAGCTTTACAAACGAAGACGATGAAGAGGTGTTGTACAATTATATCCAATTTCATTTAACTTTTTTCCATGTAATGGAATGAAAACTTTAACTTTAATTTGGTAAGTGTGTGAGAGAGTGAATTTTAAAAGATACGAGATGAGAGCTGTATAGGCATAATAGCCCCCAAATATTTGCATTGGAAGCACTGAAGGAACACATTGAAAGCCCCTTCGTTAACCAAGATGTTGAATGAGAACATAACACGTTTAAGATGGTTCAAGTCACGTCCTTAAGAAATGCCATGGCGAGATAAGACAGATGTCTTCTAAGAAAAGGGTCAGCTGTTACAACTCGACTTTCAGTAAATATGGACTTTTCAAACAAGACACTAGAAAGGAGGTTACAAGTGATTATTAAACAACATATTTACTGTGTAAGCTTACAGTACCTTAAAACAGACCGTCTTGAAAACCACGGTAATATGAAGAGCAGTGATTTGAGGTTTCCAAGAAGTTCTCGAGAGTACATGAGCAATTATCAGTGTTTTATTTAGCCGTGCGTCGTATCATGAAGATGTCACATGGAATGCAAAATGATCAAGGAAGGTTAGAAAATAGCAGCTATGGAGTTTTTTTTTAAATATTTTTAACAGAGAAATGCCCAGAGAAATAATATATATATATATATATATATATATATATATATATATATATATGTGTGTGTGTGTGTGTGTGTGTGTGTGTGTGTGTGTGTGTGCATAGTATATATATGGACTTGGGTGAAACATTCTTGTTTATGGAGAAGCAAGCTCTGGCAGGGGTAAATGTTCGTAGAAATATCTCAAATGGTCATTTGAGATACTTCAAAATTATTATTGTGATAATCGTTTACACTATCTTTTGAACATTTATCTGATGATTTGCTACGAAAATTATGAAATGTGGTAATAAATATTTGTGGATACAATTATAGGGCAAAAATCAAACACACACACACATATATATGTATGTAATCATACATAATATACCATGTAACATACACATAGTATATGTATATATTTGTGTATGTGTTTATATATATATATATATATATATATATATATATATATATATCCGTGGCAAAAACATTTATTTATACATAGAATCACGTTTTATATACTTCGTTATCAAGTTGTTCATATATATACGTATATATATATACATACTATATATATATATATAAGAATATATATATATATATATATATATATATATATATATATATATGCTACGAAAATTATGAGAATATATTACTAAACATTTGTGGATGTAATTAACACATATATATATTTATATATATATATATATATATCTATGTAATGGGTATAATATATATAACCTATATACATATATATAGAATATATATATATATAATCTATATATGTATATAGGTCACATATATATAAATCATTTGTTAATTACATCTACAAATGTTTAGTAATATATTCTCATAATTTTCGCAGCACATCCTCAGATAAATATCCACAAGATTAATGTAAAGGACTTATTACAATAGTTAACGATTTTTGTTTTTAAATATTCTCCAAGTGACTTTTTATTTTATGATCGAATTGGCAAACAAATGGCTTGAAAATTGAATTAACCCCTGGTCGTTTCCCGAACATTTACCCCCTGCAGCCGGAGTTCTCGCTCTTCCTCAAAAGCCACAATGTTTTGCACAAGTCCATCGACGCGTCTCACTTTCCCTCCACACGGGACGTCTCCTTTATTCTTCGTACTGCATCGACGCATGCCAAATGGCCTGCGTCCTCCCCATCTTCCCCTTTCTTTCCCCGAGGCGTTTCCCCTCTCTCTTATTCCTTTCCCTTATCCACTCCCCTCTCCCCCCATTCCATACCCCGTCGGCGTCTCCGTCTCCATCTGCAGTTTTGACGCCGCTCCATTTGGAGCCGTGCCATGTGGGCCGTGGTGCCAAAGCTAATATTTTTTGACGCTCGGGCTGCTGCTCCTTCGTTTGGTTGGGCTTGTTTTCTTGTCCGTCACTCGGAAGAGAATGCATTTGCTGGGCGAGTGAAGGAGCTGGTGTTCAAGGGGGCATAAGGTTCTTTTGCGTTAGGCTCCCGGTCTTTGTTGTTGCTTTTATTCAAAATGTGTTTTTTTTCCACTCTATTTTTGAGACGTTTTTTTATGTAACGACCCCATAGAGGGACAGACTCATTGCCCTTGTATAGTTAAGGATCGTAAAAAAAATAAACACATGCGCACATACAGTAATGGGAAGGGAAGAAAAGTGGGGCTGAGACTGGGAGCTGTAGACGCGCCCTTTTAAAGAAAGGCGATTATAGGATTGTGGATTTGATGACCTTTCTAAGTATATTGTATTATTGCTTTAATAATTGGTTTTCGACTTATGGGTGTTTTTTTATTTATGTAATCAGAAACTAGTCTCTCTCTCTCTCTCTCTCTCTCTCTCTCTCTCTCTCTCTCTCTCTCTCTCTGTCTCTCTCTTTCTACGTTAAGCTCTAATTTATATAGGCGATAGAGACTGGTGAGACATTTTATTTCTATTATTGTTATCAATAAACTTTTTATAATAATTCAACACAATGACAAAATATCCGATAACAAAATATCCTAATAGCTGCGCTAACTAGATCTTGATTGTCAATTTATTGTCCAATGCTGTACAATAGTTTTTTTTATCATTATTGTTATCGCTAAACTTTTTCCAATAACAAAATTTCCTTATCATGAAGCTACATAAATCTTGAATAGAAGTGCGTTTATCTTGCAAAAAAAAAAAAAAAAAAAAAAAAAAAAAAAAAAAAAAAAAAAAATTGTATATACTTCATATTTCATTGCCCATTTTCTTCTCTTCTCCAGCATTCGTGCCTATCTTGCTCGCATGAGCCCAGTAGTCTTCTTGTTCCAGGGACCTGGCCTCATTCCAGCACTGGGTCCTGCTCTTTTGAGCAGCCCGTGTAGTTCCAATTTGGGGACATCCTTAAGGAGACAGGGCTCATGACAAACTATCTCTTGCGGTGTATTTGACCTTGACTCTCTCTCTCTCTCTCTCTTCTTTTTCGAGTGACCCAGTTCGAGATCGTAGTATTTTGTTTTAATTGCTCGATCGTGTTTTTAATGGCAGTAAAATTTGACCTCTCTCTCTCTCTCTCTCTCTCTCGTTTTTCGAGTGACCCAGTTTCTCGTTTTTTGTGTTAATTGCTCGAGTAAAATTGGACTAGACTCTCTCTCTCTCTCTCTCTCTCTCTCTCTCTCTCTCTCTCTCTTTCTTTTCGAGTGACCCAGTTCGAGATCTCGCAGTATTTTGTTGTAATTGCTCGATCGCGTTTTCAATGGCAGTAAAATTTGACCTTGACTCTCTCTCTCTCTCTCTCTCTCTCTCTCTCTCTCTCTCTCTCTCTCTCTCTCTCTCTCTTTCATTTTTTGAGTGACCCAATTTTTCGTAGTTTTTTGTTTTAATTGCTCGGCCTGTGTTTTTAATGGCAGTAAAACTTTGCGACAAAGCGGCTTTCTTTCTTAAACGGTGTAGTTTCCAGATGTAATTGTTGTTTTAGAAGAGTTGGAGACACGAGTGTCAGTTGTAAAAATATCTTATTATTGTTATTATTATTGAAAAAGAAACCCATAAAATCACTGTGTACATTTTATTTTACTCCACAGTCGAGTACTTTCAGGCCCTATCTGTGGCCCATTTTCTCTTGAAAATGGGCCACAGATAGGGCCTGAAAGTACTCGACTGTGGAGTACACAGTGATTTTGTGTGTTTCTTTTTCAATCTTTAGAAGAAAACTGAAAGAAGTTTTTGTTTTATTATTATTATTATTATTATTATTATTATTATTATTATTATTATTATTATTATTATTAAGGAATTCACAAATCGTGAAAAAGCTGTGTAATAAAAATCCTCACTTATATAGTAAATTGTAATACAATTTAAATTATTTTTATTATTATTATTTTATTATTATTATAAATGAATGGATTTTAATGGATAGGAAACAAAGTAAATTAGTGAATACGTAAATTTATGCAGAAGTACATGGCAGTATAGAATAAGTTAAAGCATAGGTAAGTTCAGACATGAATACTTTGTGGCGTAGAAGTAAATCTGAAAAGTAAGACTGACTATTGTTGAATAAATACTGGTTAATTTATTTTTCCACATATCAAGCGATATATACCTGGTTACATATCAAATATATTGTTTATATGTATTGCATTCTTTGTAGGGGGTAGTGCCGTCACTGCACCTCATGCGGTGCACTGTAGGCATGACCTAATTCTTAGGTTCTTTGCAGCGTGCCTTCTGCGCCTAGCTGCTACCCCTTTCATTCCTTTTACAGTACCTCGATTCATATTCGTCTTCTTCCATCTTACTTTCCACCCTCTCCTAACAATTAATTCATAGTACAACTGCGAGGTTTTCTTCCTGTTATACCTTTCAATCCTTTTTACTTTTAATTTCTATTTTAGCGCTGAATGATTTCATAGGTCCCAGCGCTTGGCTTATAGCGTAAACTCTGTATTCTGTCTATATGTATTGCTTGTATTCCACTTCTTACTATTATTAATATATTGTTTCTCAGCTTTTCCGTTATATTATCTAATTTTTCTTTATCCTTTATTATCCTAATGGGTGGCTTTCACATACGTACTTAGTGTTTTTTTCCCCACTTTATGTTCTGCCACATCTTCCGTGTCACTTATATATAATTTGTGGAGTGGCCGCATAGAAGTCGTGAAATTTTTTTATTAATAAAACACGCGACGGAATTTGGCCGCACTGGTCCGTGTCTAGGTACGGTTAGATAGTTATTCTTCATAATAATATATAAACTGGTGTTATAAGGCTGTTGATTTAGTTCTCCTGCTCTATCTCGTCTGGCTCTTTAATGGGACTTTCTGTGCTTTTGCAAAAAGCTCTGACCTATATTTTCCTCTCTCTCTCTCTCTCTCGTCATGGGTTCCTTTTAAGGGTTCTCTCTCTCTCTCTTTTGTCATGAAGGGTGTATATCTAAGGGCGTTCTCTCTCTCTCTTTCTCTCTCTCTCTATCTATCTATCTATATATATATATATTATATATATATATATATATATATATATATATATATATATATATGAATGTCTGCCACGTCCATAATGAGACCTTTCAACGTAGCCTTTCATGAAAGCAATTGATATTTTCCGCACCAACAGTCATCCAAATGCTTTTCTTTGTGTGTGTGTTTGTGTGTTTTTTTGTCCTTTTTTTTTTTACCGGAACTAATCAAGCTGATAGCTCTATTTACGTCACAGTTTATACTTAGTCGCGTCCGCCTGATGGACGTTGGCGAATTAATATGCCCCGTCGGTCGTAAATTCTGCATTCCGCTTAGCGAAGCCTCCTCGACGACGATGGCCAGAGTTTGGTGCAGTGCCATACTGCCCAGCGAGGTGGCTCTTAAGCCGACGACGTCGGCCAGGCACTCGGCCCGAATGAGTGAGGTCGTTGAGCATGGCAGTGAAAAATGCCGAGCGGGAGCTGGGTAACAGGATGCAATGCGTTAAGGCAGGGTATTTAGATTGTTTATGCCTCGATTATCGTAATTGCTTTTAGCTTCGGTGGGTTCCGTTTATTTATGGAGGGCGAAAGGGCGGTTCGACCGGAAGGTCATTTGTGTGACCTCGCTCGTAAATTTGACGCCAACGTTTTACGTATATATGTTTATGTGTGTGTGTATGTGTATATATATATATATATATATATATATGTATATATATATATATATATATATATAATATATATATATATATATATATATATATATATGAATATATATATATATATATATATCTATACACATATCCGCCGGTGAAAAATAAGAGGCGGGGTGTAGGTCCTGATATATTTCTGACTTTCTAATACTATGTATCAGTCCTTCGTCAAATGGCTTGGAAATAAAGTCGAAACCGGTCAGGACCTACACCTCGCCTCTTATTTTTCACTTGTGGATATGTGTGATAAATGAATAACGTGCTAAAGTGAATATATATATATATATATATATATATATATATATATATATATATATATATATACACACATACATACATACACACATAAAAAGTTTATCTGTAGATTTCATCCATAGGCTGTACTGGTTTTTACTAAACTTCTAAGTCTTTCTTCCACTGCAAACGTAGATGAGAGTACTGGTATAACCCCTACAGCAAAATATGACGTTAAAAATGACGCTGATGTAAGAAGGGGTCGAGAATTGTAAAAATATAGTGTAGTTACAAAGACAGTGTTTGAACATTAATGTACAGTAGGATCTTGAGAATTTAGGCTTCCAGCCCTCTGATAACCTCTTTCAGTTAAACAGACCGGGATTCAGACGTAAGCCTCTGAATTCAGAATGAACTAAGTTACCATTAGACCGGCCTGAAAGATTAGTCAGGTTTCTGTGTCAAAGACTGAAAATTCAGTAGCTGAAAAGACTTTAAAGAAATGAGTCTTAGAAATCCGCTATTATGTAGTAAACTGTATTACTGTATAATTGTGGATTTTTATTACTTATTTCATTTAAGTCTAACTACATGATTGTGGATTTTTATTACTTATTTCATTAAAGTCTAACTACATAATTGTGGATTTTTATTATACAGACTGTTTTTCACGAGACTGGGAATTTATTAGCAATGAAAGAGATGTACGAAAAATGGACTCATAAGTTAGTGTAAGGAATCTCGAAATGTAGAGAACGAAATCCAAGGTAGCATGCCATGAGATGGTCGTGCCTTTTGTTAACGGTGGGTGTCAATCAACTTTCAAATCCCGTCCCTTAGGCTTAATGAAATTATTTTGCGTGTTGGTATAGAATAGATAGAAAAGGGAATAGATAGAGTAATGGATAGATACTGGAGAGTAGAGGAAATCTAGATTAAATTCGTGCGATTGATTTTCATATCTATAGTCAACGTTCATCAGCCACTGCGATTATCCCCTGGCTCGGTATATTTTTTTCCTATTTACTCAAATGTATTGTGAATAAATTATTGTAGTTTTCAATTATTTTTCTTTCGTTGATCGGTCTCTGTGAGTTTTTTTTAATGTTCTCCCGGGAGTTCTTTTAATAACATGAACTTAGTTAAATACATC
Source organism: Macrobrachium nipponense (assembly GCF_015104395.2). Taxonomy (NCBI): domain Eukaryota; kingdom Metazoa; phylum Arthropoda; class Malacostraca; order Decapoda; family Palaemonidae; genus Macrobrachium; species Macrobrachium nipponense. The sequence goes on along the minus strand of NC_087213.1, from coordinate 63,735,693 downwards.
ACTAATTTTCATTATTTTATTTACTTTTGTATTTAATAATTAATTTCTAACAAAATATATGGATATTTACATAGCTTGACGCTAATAGCATTTTCTGATTTTCTATTTTTTTCGAAGTGGTGTGACCTAGATTTACAGGGTGTTGGTAGGAGCCTCTCTCTCTCTCTCTCTCTCTCTCTCTCTCTCTCTCTCTCCGGCTTCCCCAGTGACAGGGTTTCGGAAACGACAGGTCACTCCATCTTTGCTGTTCGTGCCTGAATGTCTCCTGCTTCGACGCATCTATTTCACGTAACCACTTCCAGTGGCCTTGATACGAAGCACCTCCGGGGGAAACTTTTCAGTCTGGAAACGTCAGTCCCTGTCCTGCGAAAACCTTCTGGAAACTTCAGTCACTGTCCTGCGAAAAAACAAAATTCCTTGGAAAAAACTTCAGGTCCACTAAATCCTGTTCACTATCCTGCAAAAATTCTGGAAACTTCAGTCATGGCCTGCGAAAAACATTCTGGAAACGCAGGTCAAACTGTCCTGCGAAAACTTCTGAAACGTCAGCACTGTCTGCGAAAACCTTCTGGGAAACGTCAGTTCACTGTCTGCGAAAACCTTCCTGGAACGTCAAAAGTCACTTGCCTGCGGAAAACCTTCTGAAACGTCGGTCACTGTCCTGCGAAAAACCTTCCTGGAAACGTTCAGTCAAAACTGTCCTGCGAAAAACCTTCTGGAAACGTCGGTGCACGTCCGCGAAAACCTCTGGAAAAAAAACGGTCCAGTCACGTCTGCTCTAAAAAACCTTCTGGAAAACGTCGGTTCACTGTCCTGCGAAAACACTTCCTGGAAACGTCGGCCACGTAAAACTGCGAAAACCTTCTGGAAACGTCGGTCACTGTCCTGCGAAAACCTTCTGGAAACGTCGGTCACTGTCCTGCGAAAACCTTCTGGAAACGTCGGTCACTGTCCTGCGAAAACCTTCTGGAAAAACGTCGGGCACCGTATGCGAAAACCTTCTGGAAAACGTCGTCACGGTCCTGCGAAAACTTTTCTGGGAAACGTCGGTCACTGGCCTGCGAAAACCTTCCTGGAAACGTCGGTCAAAACCTGTCCTCGAAAACCTTATGGGAAACGTTCGGTCCACTGTCTGCGACAAGCTTCCTGGAAAAAGTCGGTCAAAACTGTCTGCGAAAAAACCTTCTGGAAACGTCGGTCAAACCCTGCCTGCGAAAAACAAACCTTTGGGAAAACTCGGTCCAACTGTTCCTGCGAAAACCTTCTGGAAACGTCGGTCACTGTCCTGCGAAAACATTCTGGAAACGTCGGTCAAAACGTCCTGCGAAAAACCTTCTTGGAAAACGTCGGTCAAACTGTCTGCGAAAACTTCTGGAAACGTCGCGTCACTGTCCTGCGGGGGAAAAAACCTTCCTTTGGAACAAACGTTCGGTCACTGTCTGCGAAAACCTTCCTGGAAACGTCGGTCAAAAACCTGTTCCTGGCCGAAAACTTCTGGAACGTCGGCACTGTCTGCGAAACCTTCTAGGAAACGTCGGTTCACTGTCCTGCGAAACCTTCCTTGAAACGTCGGGTCAAACTGTCCGCGAAAACCTTCTGGAAACGTCGGTCACTGTCCTGCGAAAACCTTCTGGAAACGTCGGTCACTGTCCTGCGAAAACCTTCTGGAAACGTCGGTCACTGTCCTGCGAAAACCTTCTGGAAACGTCGGTCACTGTCCTCGAAAACCTTCCTTGGAAAAACGTCGGTCAAACTGTCCTGCGAAAACTTTGAAAACGGTTGCACTGTCCTGCGAAAACTTCCTTGGAAACGTGGTCAAACTGTCGGCGAAAACCTTCTGAATACGTCGGGTCCACTGTCCTGCGAAAACCTTCTGGAAAACGTCCGGTTCACTGGTAAATGCGAAAACCTTTGGAAACGGTCGGCACGTCCTGCGAAAACCTATGGAAAACGTTCCGGGTCACTGGTAAACTGCCCCCCCGAAAACCTTCTGGAAACGTCGGTCACTTGTTACCTGCGAAAAACCTTCCTTGGAAACGTCAGTCACTGTCCTGCGAAAACATTCTGGAAACGTCAGTCACTGTCCTGCGAAAACATTCTGGAAACGTCAGTCACTGTCCTGCGAAAACATTCTGGAAACGTCAGTCACTGTCCTGCGAAAACATTCTGGAAACGTCAGTCACTGTCCTGCGAAAACCTTCCTTGGAAACGTTCGGTCAAAACTGTCTGCGGAAACACCTTCTGGAAACGTCCGGTCATGTCCTGCGAAACCTTCTGGAAAAAGTTCGGTCCAAACTGTCCTTGCGAAAACCTTTGGAAAACGTCGGTCACTGGTCCTGCGAAAACCTTCTGGAAAGTCGAGTCACTGTCCCTGCGAAAAACCTTCTTTGGAAACGTCTGGTGTCCTGTCCGCGGAAAGAAAACCTTCTGGGAAACGTCGTTCACCCCTGTCCTTGCGAAAACCTCTGGACGTCGTTCAAACTGTCCTGCGAAAAACCTTCTGGAAATACGTCGGTCGGACTGTCCCTGCTAAACCTTTCTGTGGACGTCGTCAAACACGGTGTTCCCTGCGGAAAAGCCTTCTGGGAAAACGTCTGGTCACTGTCCTGCGAAAACCTGCTGGAAAACGGTCGTCAAAACTGTCCTGCGAAAACCTTCTGGGAAACCGGTCGGTCATGTCCTTCAAAAATACCTCTTTGGAACGTCGGTCACTGTCCTGCGGACAAAAACCCTTCTGGAAACGTAAAAGGTCGGTCCCTGTTCCTGGAAAACCGGAAAAAAAAAAAACACTTCTTGGAACTCTGTAAACGTCGTCACCTGTTCTGGTGAAAAAGCCTTCTGGAAACGTCGGTCACTGTCCTCTGGCGAAAACCCTTCTGGAAACGTCCCGGTTCAAACCTGTTGCGAAAACCTTCTGGAAACCCGGTCACTGTCCTTGCGGAAAACCTTGGAAACGTCGGTCACCCTGTTCCTGCGGAGTAAAACCTTCTGGAAACGTCGTTCACTTGGTCTGGCGAAAGCTTCTGGACGTCCGTTCACTGGTCCTTGGGGCGAAAACCTTCTGGGAAACGTCGTTCACTTCCCTGCGAAAACCTTCTGAAACGTCCGGTCCACTGTCCGCGAAAACCTTCTGTAAACGTCAGTCACTGTCCTGCGAAAACAAAATTTCTGGAAAGCGGTCGGTCACTGTCCCGGCGAAAACCTCTTGGACGTCCGTTCTGTCCGCCTGCGAAAACCTTCTGGGAAAACGTCGGTCCCATGTCTAAACGGAAAACGCCTTCTGGAAACGTCAGTCACTGTCCTGCGAAAACATTCTGGAAACGTCAGTCACTGTCATGCGAAAACATTCTGGAAACAGCAGTCACTGTCATGCGAAAACACAGGCATCTTTCGGAATATTGCAATATGTCATTTCCAAAATTCATTTGCAGTTCCAACTGCTGATATTTGAAGTGAATGGTTAGAGTAGTCTAGAGAACAAACTTTGGTGGTACCTAATTATGCTAAAATAACTGTTCCGAATCTATTTTGAAACCAACTATAAGAATTCTGAAATAAAATCTTTGAAGTTTGGGCTTGTGTTCAACAAACGTTAACCGGTTTGACCCCTGATAAATGACCTGTTGCAGATTTGAATATTGCCCAGTGAATTATTTCGGCGGTGATATTCGTCAAATGAAATATTGCATTTCAGTATCTGCTTTGCAAAATTTAAATAGGTAGCTATTAAGGAAAGTGCGAGAATATTTGCCCAGTTAAAACAGTGATATATATTAATATATAAATACATACATATACATACATACATACATCATCATATATATACATACATATATTATATATATATATAATAATATATTATATATATATATATATTTATTATATATGTATATATATAACTTTAACAGTAAATTGCTAAAATCCAGGGGTTTTCTGAATGAACTGTTAAGTAAACTGTAAGTCCTATGGCTCCCTAATTAAATAACTCCCGTACAGGGGTAGTGCCGTCAGTGGACCTCATGCTGTGCACTGTAGGCATTACTTGAGGTTCTTTGCAGCGTGCCTTTGGCCCCTAGCTGCAACCACTTTCAATCCTTTTACTCTACCTCCTTCCATATTCGCTTTCTTCCATCATACTTTCCACCCTCTCCTAACAATTGATTCATAGTGCAACCGTGAGGTTTTCCTCCTGTTACACCTTTCAAACCTTTTACTGTCAATTTCCGTTTCAGCGCGAAATGACTTCATAGGTCCCCGTGCTTGGCCTTTGGCCTGAATTATATATCCAATTCAATTCAACTAACTAGATAAACATATCTAAACAAAGGAGCAAAAAATGCGACTCTGAGAATTGACTCGTAAGGAATCCGCCAGACTGCAGACTCATTAAACGACGTTCCATATATCCAACAAGACTCGATAATCTTTTCTGAGCGAGCTGTTACGTGCCTAACCCTAACTAACCGGAAGGGTAGTATCGTCTTGATACTCTGCGTCTGGGAGGACACTGCGGTAACGATTTCTGTTGCGGGGTTTAAGGGTGCCACGAGTCAGCATTCGATACCAGAGCAGTGCCTCGGGTTTGTGTGTTTGTTAGTGCCGGTGAAGGGGTTCTCTCTCTCTCTCTCTCTCTCTCTCTCTCTCTCTCTCTCTTAAGCTTTGAATGAAGCTAGGGCCCGTAGCATGATCATGATGATTGGTCAGCACGGGAGTAATTTTGCTTCATTTGTTGTTGTTGTCAGAAAGAAAAAAAAAGTAATCAGTGGTGCAATTACGAATGCTTGCAGTAAGTGTGCTTATGGACCAGAGGACGAAATTACAGTGCTCTCTCTCTCTCTCTCTCTCTCTCTCTCTCTCTCTCTCTCTCTCTCTCTCATGATACATTTCTGATAAATGCCACCTGTGAACGCACGGGAAATCCACTGCCTTTAATACAGCTTAAGGGACAATCTTAGGTCATGCTAGTTTTCCCCTTCCCTGACCTTCGAGCAGTAAACTGACCTCCCCCTCCCCCCCTCCCCCCTCCCCCTCCCCTCCCCCCACAACCTCCTTGGCTCTGCTCTTCCGGGAAACGCACATGCAAACCTGGCGATCCGAAAGAGCCTCCATTACCTTGATTGGAAGTCTTTTTCATTTGTGTTGTCGGAATTTGCGCGTAATTAAGGTGAAGGTAGAATTGGTTGGAGCAGTATTTTTGTACTGGCTAAATTAAGTGAGTCTGGGCTTACGCGATGTTGCTGAGAGAGAGAGAGAGAGAGAGAGAGAGAGAGAGAGAGAGAGAGATGAAGATAGAGAGATGAGAGCATAAACTAGACGTCACGATAAATAAGAATTGGTTGGAGCAGTATTTTTGTACTGGCTAAATTAAGTGAGTTTGGGGTTACATGATGTTGCTGTGAGAGAGAGAGAGAGAGAGAGAGAGAGGGAGAGAGAGAGAGAGAGCATGAACTAGACGTCAAGATAAATTGGAGAAAAACACGGTTTTAATTTTTTTTATACGATGTCAAGGAACTCATAAGTTCTCAAAACTGTCTCGACTTTTTTTTTTTTTCTTTTATTTATTATTCTTGCGCCATACTTAATGTCCCTAAGTCTAGCATGGCTGTCTGGAGTTTTTCCTCCCGAGAGAATTTTTTTTCTTTATTATATCTTTTTCTTTCCTAGTTTTTTTTTTTTTTTTTTTTTTTGTGGGGGGGGGGGGCTGTAACCCTATGTCTTTTCGACGCTGTAATCTCCGTGGCTCATGATCGATTATAGGATTGAGTGTTGGTGTCGTGACGGATGTTTTTTTTTTTCTTTGTTTTTTTTTCTTTATATCACGTTTCTATTTCTTTATTGAACTATTCTGTTTGTCTCCGGGCCATTTTTTCTTTGTGGTTCAGTTTTTTATTTGATTATATATATTTGGTTCCGGGGGAATTTTTTTATTTACCTTTGCGACAGTGATTTTTATTCGATATCATATAATTTTGGATGAAATCTTTTGTTACTAATAAACTTTATTGCATTTTCATATACCTTTGTCATTTGGAGATTGGGAATTTGGCTATTTGTATGTATATATATATATATATATATATATATATATATATATATATATATATATACATATATAGATATATATATATATATATATATATATATATATTACACTCTCTTCGTGACCTTATTACTTTGAAGAGAAGTTGATACGTCCTCTCTCTCTCATATCTCCTCTCTCTCTCTCTCTCTCTCCTTCTCTCTCTCTCTCGTGGCGCAATGGTAGCACGCTAAGCTCTCAAATGTAGGAACCCTATCTGGGTTTGATCCTCAGAACCTGAGGAAAGAATGGATATGGACGTGTTTGCTTCGAGAATCCAATCCCTTTATCACTTTTTATATGGCTCAGGTCTCAGTGCTTCTCTCTCTCTCTCTCTCTCTCGGAAGTTGCGAGCATATGCGAAAGAAAAGCTGTCGGAAGTCAAAATTCTCTCCGGAAAGTTTTATCTCTTTGACGAGCAGCTGCTTCTCAAAAGATATACCGGGGGATGGGAAGGAGGAACGGGGTAGGGGTTGAAGGGTGATTAATCATGAAGGGAAAGGATGTAGGAGGGAGGGAGGGAGGGGATAAGGTGCAAGGAAGGAAAAGGTTTGTTTTCTTCCACGTAAGGGGTTTAAGGCATTGTTGGTGGTTACTGTTGCATGCGCAGCGAAGGATGGAGATGGAAGGAAAATGCATCTGCATAATAATGATGGAGGATTGCAGGCAAAGAGTGGCGTGATTCAAATTAGCCTTTATGGGATACTTGTTTGCTCTGTTATTTCTTTATGTCTCCCTTTAGTAATTCCTCGTAGCCAAATACCACGTTTAATATTTTATTTCACGTTGTAATTCTCGTGACAGAGGTCACACACACACATATATGATCTGAGAGAGAGAGAGAGAGAGAGAGAGAGAGAGAGAGAGAGAGAGAGAGAGAGAGAATGTTAAAAAGCATCTGCAAAGTTCATAGCTAAAGAAATATAATTGATTGACCATTCTGCAAGGATTTTATAAAATAGCCACCCATTCAAAATATTAAAATACACCTAGACACACAATTACGCCAAACAGATACATACATACATACATGCATATATATGTATGTATGTATGTATGTTAGTATACATGTGTGCGTGTCTGTTTTGCGTTAATGTGTGTCAAGGCGTATTTTAATATTTCGAATGGTCGGACATTTTATAAAATCCTTGCAGAATGGTCAACTATTTATATTTCTTTTGCTACGAACTTTGCAGATGCTTTTTGACATTCTCTCTCTCTCTCTCTCTCTCTCTCTCTCATGCAAAGGCGATTCTTGCTCCAGGTTTAGTTGACTTGCCGCCATCGTGACCTTGAGTTACTTGTAGTACTGCGTGACGCCTTCATGTATAGGTGCATGTCTGCCTTCCGCCCCCTGCCGACCCAAATTATGAATGACAACTAAATGATACATTCATTCCATCAGCGTTCCTTTGGCAAACTTCAAACGTAACTTTGGGAATGAACAGTGTTTTCAGCGTCTAGTTACGTATGCTCTTTTAGAAGGTCAGTTGTAGACTGTAACAGAGAGCTGTGTTGTCTTTTACTGTCGTGTATATCAGTAGTAAAATTAATTTCATCATTCTCCTTTTAAATGAAAAGATACGTATATGTCTATTTGCCATAAATTATTTACATTCCTTACGAGGGTTTTGTTTTCGACCTTCAGCACTTTCCTGAATGTTCTTGTTTGTTCGTTTGCTTATACCCACACGTAAACCGGCAAGAAATGATTTTCTTGAATTTTTAAGATATTTTACCTGTATAGTCATGCAGCGTTTGATACGTGTTAAGGTCTACTTCCTCAGTCTTTTTACTTCTTATTTACTTTTTTTTTTTTAGCCTGTAAATCGTGATCTAGTTCTCCTCCTTTTTTTTTTTCAATGACTTCTCATGAAATATTGTGGAAGGTCTTCCATGATCGAGTTCAAAAGTATTTGATCACGTTTTTCGATTTCTGTTAAAGAAAACTATTGCGATGGCTATTTGTCAGTCCGCCCGCCCTTAGATCTAAAAAACTACTGAGGCTAGTGGGCTGCAAATTGGTATGTTGACCATCCACCCTCCTGTCATCAAACATACCAAATTGCAGCCATCTAGCCTCAGTAATTTTTTTAATATTTTAATTAAGGTTAAAGTTAACCTTAATCGTACGTCTGGCACTGCTATAGGTGGCAACAACATAGGCGACCCCCGTGCCGTGGCTGAGATTCAATCTTCCAAAGAATGTCGGTTTCAACCTCCCACCGCAGACCCCATACTGCAGCAGTAACAGATCATGATACAGAGCCAGTGATTTTTCATCGCCCTGAGGGAGACGAGAACCTGCAACATCTGAGCGGCATGCCACGACACTGACCACTAATATATCAGCGGACCAGCGACCCACCGATAAGCTGGATTTTATTGGTTAAATTCAGTACCAAGTAAAATTGGTGAAAACAGCCACAATATATTTTCTGGAGTTGAAAAAATATTAATTTTTTAATTGTATCGCTGTCCCCCTAGGTCTAGGTCTAGGTCTAGGGCCTTCTCCTGGGCTCCCAGGGGTTCGCGGACCCCAGTTTGGGGACCACTTGGTTAACTTAATACTTATCCATTTCTGGATTTGAATATGAATTCTAGTTTAGATTTTCTTTTCTCGAAATTAGTCGGAGAAAATGGCTGCAATTCAAGTACTAATCAGCTGTAGTTGGTTGGGATCGAGTCCAGAGGTTCATTTTAGGACTCTATTCAGTTTGACGCCGTACTGTCACTTGATCTAATTAATTCTCCTAAGCAGTAATGGGTTCAGATCTGCTAGCATGAAACTGTTCGGTCTTGGAATGGTGCAGTATTTATTTTGTTTTATATAAATTTTTTATGTTAATCATCTGATAATATCTCAAATGTTAAGAATTCATATAGGCTTTTTTGCCATGATGTTTATTTTTCGTAAATATTTAAATTCAGTAAGAATCCCGTCAACCAGGAAGAAAGAAAAAATAAAAGAAAAAAATCATTGTTTTCCTTTTCCTGTCGAATGCCCCCCGAACCCTTTCCTTGTTCCCGTCTTGATGGCGTCCGATATGGGATGCCCCTTTTTTTCTCACCCAATAAAAAGGATATCGATATTTCTACCCAATTATGGCCCCTATATAAAAATAAGGGCCATCGTGCCAAGTGGCTTGTTAACGTTCCGCTGTCTTGGTTTTTTGGCTTTCCTCTATTGCTGTGTTTTTTATTTTGATTTTAGGTGATATTTCTTTCGCTAGATTTTTTTTTTTTTTTCATTCTTGATGGAGCCTTCCACGTTAACATTTAACTTTCCTTGTACGCTGATCATCTTTTCGGAGAGGTATAATGAGGTCGATACTTACACGAGATTATATGATATTCCTTATCGGTTGTGTCTTGTAACAAGTCAATTAACCGATTACTTAGTATACGTGCTCTCTCTCTCTCGCTCTCATTCTCAGACAATCGTACACACACGCACACCTTTTCACAGAACTAGAGTAGTTTCAGGGTTCAGCGTGTATCATGTAAAATGCAAGGTGACCTCTCTCTCTCTCTCTCTCTCTCTCTCTCTCTCTCTCTCTCTCTCTCTCAATATATATTATTATAATATATATATATTATATATATATATATATATAGATATATATATATATATATATATATATATATATATATATCGTCATGGGTGTCTCTCTCTCTCTCTCTCCTCTCTCTCTCTCTCTCAATATATATATTATAATATATATATATATATATATATATATATATATATATAATATATATATATCGTCATGGGTGTCTCTCTCTCTCTCTCTCTCTCTCTCTCTCTCTCTCTCTCTCTCTCTCTAATGTCATCTATTATGTGTCATTCCCACCCAACTACGCCTGTTATCCGCTAACCCGTCCCACAACAACTAATAAATATACCTCAGAGCAGCCACCACCCGTCCGGTGTGTTACTCTCATACTATACATTTTAATCCTGAGAACTTGAATTGAAATCGAACTCGGGTGGGCTTGGGGAGGGGGGGGGGGGGGGGGGGGGGGGGGGGGGGGGGGGCGGTTAAAGCGCGAAGACAATAATTCGAAGAGGGTTTCTCCCATTAGACCTGGAACCCTCACATGTAAACTCTCTTCTGTGAATCGTCGAAAGAATCGCCCAGTCTTCAGACATGTATCATGAAGGAGCTGTTCTTTGCAAATTAGCTGTGTCTATTCGCTGGTTGTATGAATCTTCTATACCATGAAAGCTCTCGTTAGGTAATGCCTACAGTACACCGCTCCTCACGCGGTGTACTGTAGGCATTACCTAAGGTTCATTTCCGTGTTCCTTCGGTCCCTAGCTGCAACCCCATTCTTTCTTTTTACTATACCTCCATTCGTGTTCACTTTCTTCCTTCTTGCTATCCAATCTTTCCCTCATAGTGCAACTGCTTTGAGGTTTTCCTCCTGTTACACCTTTCAAACCTTTCTACTCCCAAATTCCATTTCAGCGCTGAGTGACCTCATCGGTCCCAGCGATTGGCCTTTGGCTTAAATTCTAGATACCATTCTTATGCCATGAAAGCCACTTCTATCCTCGTAATTCATCCATTTATTCGCCTCCTTTGTATGTTTGTATATGCTTTCTTGTCTCTACGTCAGCGCTATTTATACTTTTCATGTGCTTTTGTAGCGATTGATTGATGGACTGGCTAGTTCTTCCTGGCGTCACAACGACGAAGTTATTGACGCCGCTTAAGAAGCGAATGATATTAGAAATGTACATATAAGACCTGAGCAGAGTACTACTGACTTGCTCGAAGGTAAACAATTGCAATTGGGTTGTTAAGTGGCCCAATGAAGAAGTGCCTCGGGAGATCGCATGTTTACCTTTCCAAGGTAACCGGCAAAACACAGCTTGTAAAACCGACCCTTGCGATTGGCACTGTCTCCGCTCCCAATACCTCGACTTCCTTCCCTTTCACCCTCTCCATTCTTCCTTTCCATCTACTTCCCTTTTCCTTTTCCTCCTCCCTCCCCTTCCCTGTATTCTCCCCCCCCTTTTCTTCTATCTCCTCCCATCTCCTTCCTCTTCCCATCCATCTTCTTCCACTTTCCTCGTCTCTCCCCCCCTTACAATTTCGTCTTCCTTTTACTCTCTTCTCATCATCCTCCTTCCCACCTACCAAACCTACTATTCGCCCTCCCCGCTACCTTACACCTAAACCCCCTCCCTATTCCCAGCAATTTTGCGTGCTGTGTCCCATGGAGGCGTTGACACGCCATGGGAATTCTAAGGAATGCTTCCACACTGGGTTAGTCGGCTTCAGCGTTCTGTCGTTGGGCGATCTCTATCCGAATTGCATATTGATTGCCTTTCCCGATTACTGTAATGACTGGTCGATACGTGGAAGGTAGTTGTGCCACAGTCCATTACTTGCGCAAGTCAGATGTGTACACCGTATATACGTATATGTAATTGCAGTACGTAGACACATTTATATGTGTGTGTGTGGGTGTATATATAATATATATATATATATATATATATATTATATATATATTAGTTATTATGTGTGCATATATAAATACACGCATATACAGTTAAGTGTACATTACCATATATATATATATATATATATATATATATATATATTTATATATTATATTATGTGTGTGTGTGTGTAATGTGAGTTTTAAAGATATACCGAAGACAGGTAAAACAGCATAAAAGGATAGTTTTGTACTCAAAGTGAAACTGGAGTTTGCAACAATCCCGAATAATAGAAAAAATATGATTTTGTAGTTACGAAAATTTATTGACAGTTTCTGAAGAATATTTACTACAGTGATGTCAGGTAGATTGAATTATTATTAGTGATCTGCGGACGGATATTCCCATTTTTTGCGGTATTTACCAACTTGATCAATTTCGCGCCAAACTTATCGCTCGCGTAAATATAACGTTATGAGTTCACTAGTTTTCACTTTCACCGGATGAAACTTGAAAGTTTCTCAGTTTTTACTTTCACCATTTTCTTCCTGAATAAGGAATGATGACCTTGTCACGTGGAGACTTGAACGTTCGTTCGTGCATCAAGTTCAGGCGACACAGCTCGGCTGAATAGCTTCGTGCTTATTTCATTTCCGAAGTGAGTTTGATAACATTGTTGGGGAATTATTCGGTTCGGTGGTTTGATAGAATCTTTCGCATCGGGATGTAAAAGATGTCTAGTGTTCGTTAATCAAAATAGTTCTTTTCTTGGTTTTTTATTCGTTGTTTCTGTATACGTCATTTTACTTTCATTCTTTCTGTATTTCGCATTTTCCTATGTAACCTCTTTCATAAAAACAGTGTATTCTTTGGTGTCTTGAATTTCAAGTCGGTTGCCCCTGTAGGCTTGTTCCATAAAAAAAGGATTTATCATCTGAATGAAGTAATAATAATATAATAATAATAATAATAATAATAATAATAATAATAATATCACTGGAATTTTGAGATATTCCTTTCCATAAGTCTATCAATTGACGTGAAAGGCATCAATTATATGTACCAGCAATCAGCTATTATTAACATACCTATATGAGAAGGTTATGGCATTATCATTATATACATATTCGTATTCTAGGCTGAGTCGCCTTGCAAGTGTGTCATGCAATCCTTACACGTTCCCCTTATTAGCTCACTGTCCCGCCCAAGCATAATCTAAGGGGGATATTTCAAGCCTCAATAACAGCTAGCGATCTTATCTGAAAGTAATGTAATAAAAATGAAATGATTGGTGTGCGATGCTTTGACGAAATATTGGTGAGTAGTGGGGGAAGGGGTGTAGTGCTTTTCTATTGGATTTCCGGGGGTTTGGTAAGATTCAATATAGAGGAGTACTGGTTTGCTATAACAGGGTCATGAGTGGCAAGAATTATGTATGAAGTTTGTCGTATGAATGAATGTAATGACCATCTCTCTCTCTCTCTCTCTCTCTCTCTCTCTCTCTCTCTCTCTCTCTCTCTCTCTCTCTCTGTTGTGAGAATATGATAATTTCTCTCTGTCGTGAGAATATAGTGACCATCTCTCTCTCTCTCTCTCTCTCTCTCTCTCTCTCTCTCTCTCTCTCTCTCTCTCGTGAGAATTTAATGAGTATCTCTCTCTCTCTCTCTTTCTCTCTTTGTAAGCTCAATTTTCTTAATTGTCGTCCATCTTTTGGGGTAAAGTTTTAATGTTCGACGTCCATCCTTGAATCCGAATTCTTATTTTATTGCCAGAGTTGAGAAGCAAAATTATAATAAGTGGAAAAAATGCGCAGACGTTTCTTCGGCGCAGTTAAGTTTTCTGCACAGCGTATGATGCTGTATGAAACTCTCAGTCACGTCCCATGAAACTCAACTGCGCCCATGAAACTTTCAGATGCAGTCCGGTGATGGCCTGTCTTTTTGGCACATATAGCGGTGCCAGACGCACGGTCATGACTAGATTTAACCATATATAGAAAAAAGAAACTACTGAGGCTAGAGTGCTGTAATTTGGTATGTTTGATAAGTGGAGAGTGGATGATCAACATACCAATAGTTTTCTTTTACAGAAAACTAAAAATAATGGTCATTTAATGCTGATCGTTAAATCTGCGGTTAGGCCAATAGTCACCTGATAATAATTGGACCTTGACAAATATGATACAGTTAGTTTGTGGTTAACCATAATACAGACATGATGTACAACAATCTTCCTTACAGGACTGTCTTGGGTTGACTCATGTGAATCAAAGGATTCTGAAAGAGTCACTTAATGTCCTTGTGGAATCAGATCTAGCTCTTGCCAGAAATGTGAATTGCGGATTCGGGTTCATGAAGTACATTTTAGCGCTTTTACCATTTTTCTTTTAACTGAAATTCAGTGAAATGAGGAATATTTTGAGTCTGACTGACAGGGAAAACAGCATGTATCTCTTAAAAACTGAAACCACGTCGCAAACACTGTAGCTTTCGATAGAAGCTCATCAATAGTGCATTGTTAAGCTGATAATTTGCATTGTTTTGATAGTAAGCAGGCTATATGCCAGCACGGGATCATGCTCCTGCGGCAGCCTCCCATAGAAAAATTGGCTAACGACTGGAAGAACGAGGAAACAATTCCAGGACAGTTTTTAATGGCAAGAGGCCGGTGGAACGGTTCAGCCTCATGTCCTCATCTTGCCCAGGCACGTTGGAAAAATACAAGGGGGTGGGGAAGGGAAGAAGAGAATGGAACATTCGTAATAGAGGTCACTTTGGTGAAGGATCGTGAGAAAGAGAAACGAAAAGAAGAACTATGGAGAAACTAGGAATGGGAGGCGTGGCTTGAGAAATCGGGCTCTCAGCAGAAGCTGCAAAAGGAACTAAGGAAGAAAGTCAAAGTTCAGGCGAAAGAAAAAGTGGTAGAAAGTTACCCTTGAATGGGATGTACTAGACTAGGCTCAGGTTCACACACACACACACACACACACAACACACACACGTATATGATTGGGTCACGTGTATAAGGTAAGTTTAAATTCTTCCTTCGAACATCTCTCATTTTATATACTAATCGACATTCTCTCTCTCTCTCTCTCTCTCTCTCTCTCTCTCTCTCTCTCTCTCTCTCTGTACAGCTATAAAGTTCAAAACGTTCTTTTTATTGTTCCCCCCCCCCCCCCCCCACGCGTTTTATTTTTTTTCGATGCAGATCGTAATCTCCAACTTCTTGTAGCACCTTTTGCTGAAAGTAGATCACGACCGTATCTTGACGAAATGTCAAGGGCGCGATTAATAATATAGACCTCAAGAGGTAGTGTCTTTCTTTGCCAAACACACACACACACACATATGTAGAGAGAGAGAGAGAGAGAGAGAGAGAGAGAGACAGAGACAGAGAGAGAGAGTGCATGAATACACACGAGTACATCAAATAGTGCCCTAAAATACGATAGGACATCCAAGAAACAGGAGCGTTCCCAGTAATAAGTAGGACGAATGACCCAGCGCCGTTGACCTACAATATTATATATATAAAACCAAAACAAATGGGCGAAGGAGATTCCTCGAACAGTACTTTTGGGAGCGGCGAAAGGGAGAAGTGGTAGCGTCGTTAAACTTAATGTCTTCCGTCGCTGCGTCGGTCGGTCCGTATTTTGTTTATGACGCGTGTCTGTGTGTGTGTGTGTTTGTATGTAAGTGCATGTGGTGTAATGTGGTCAACTCCACGAGTGAGTGACAGGCGGGCTCTCCCCCATCCAGTCAGTCGTCGGAGACTCTTCTGCCTGGCGCTACTGGTTCTACTACTCGCGCCGTGCGTCATTTTTCGGTGCCTGCCCGACTTTCCGTTGATTTTCAGTGCACTATACTTCCGTCTCCTAGTGGATATACTCTCGTTGTGGTTGTGATTTTTTTTGCTGGGAATGTCTTTAGGAGACGTCCCTTTAAACCTGATGGATTCGTTAACTGTGGATCAGTTTAAACCTGATGGATTCGTTAACTATGGGATCAGTTTTACTGGAATGTGGCTATTTCCAGTTGTTCGAGAAACTATTTTTATTACTATGACGTGAATTTGTGTGTGCTCAGTGATCAACAACAACATTGTCTACGTCATCTCTTTGTCTTCCAATTAGAAGACATCGGCTTCGATGATAGACGAAGCCCTTTTATACGGCATACCTGTGTTTACGATGCACGGGTCTCCTCTCGTAGAAAACTTGGCTCGTGGAATGCGTGCCACTCCTGGAAACGGAAGATGGTGTCGTTTGCTACGAGATATTCGTTTCCATTCATTCATTTACGTACCTAATGTTCTGATGTATTTGCTTATGAAAATTTTAATGCTTTACTTGTTAATGAACTTACGCAAAATGAAAGAAACATGAGTGATAATTCCCTCCAGTTGTTTGCTGTCTTGTTTACGAAAAATTTATCATCTTTGGGATATTTTTGTTAACAAACAGATGTTTTAAGTTTATTCTTTTCCCGTCTCTTCCACTTTATTCCCATCAAGTTCTGGATGATTCACTTGTAAAAACTTTATATTACTTTCTTTGAAGGTGCTCGCTTCTATTTATGTGTGACGCAAGAATGTAATTGATGTAACCAAAGAATGTGACTAGGCACCTGCTCTCATGGATTTATGTGTCATTTAAGAATGTGATTGAGGTACATGATCACCTGGATATATGTGACATGAGAATGTGATTGAGGGACTTACTTACCTGGATTTGTATGACAAGAATGTGATTGAGGTACCTGCTTACCTGGAATTGTATAGCAAGAATGTGATTGAGGTACCTCCTTACCTGGAATTGTATGTCAAGAATGTGATTGAGGTACCTGCTTACCTGGATTTGTATGACAAGAATGTGATTGTGGTACCTCCTTACCTGGAATTGTATAGCAAGAATGTGATTGAGGTACCTGCTCACCTGGATTTGTATGACAAGAATGTGATTGATGTCCCTGCTCACCTGGATTATTGTGTGACGTAAGAATGTGACTAGCAGCTGCTCTTCTGGATTTATGTATCACTTAAGAATGTAATTGAGGTACCCGCTTACCCGGATTATTGTGTGACATAAGAGTGTTATTTAGATATCTGGTCACCCGGATTTGTGTATCACTTAAGAATGTAATTGAAGTACCCGCTCTCCTAGATTATTGTGTGACATAAGAATGTTATTTAGGTATCTGCTCATCTGGATTTGTGTGGCTCAAGAATGAGATAAGGTACCCACTCACCTGGATGTAAGAAAGTAAGATGTAATCGCCGTCCTGGATTAAATTGGGTGTAAGACTTCGATGAAATTTATTCATTCTCATGCGATAAGCGATGTAGACATTTATGACGCATATCTCCATTGTAAGTGAATATACGCACAAAACACCTATTTATCAAGATGTGAGTATTAAATACAACCCAGCCATCATTCACACATAAACAGGCACGGTGTATTATATATATATATATATATATATATATATATATATATATATATATATACATACATACATACATACATACATACATACATACATACATACATATAAACACGTGTGTGTGTTTGTGTGTGAAGGATGCAGGTATGTGTCATGAATGTCTATATCAGATATTTCGTCACCATGAATAAATTTCGTCGTATGCTTACGCCAACTATAAATCTAGGACAAGCTGGTAAATATTCTCTACACTTACATATACCGTATACATACATACATACATATATACATATGTATATATATAATGTATGTATAGAGAGAGATGGAATATATACATATGCATATATAATGTATTATGTATAGAGAGAGAGGGGGTGGGGGTGTGTGTGAAGGCTTACTGTTTAGACACAGAATCATTTATAGAGATTTCAAATATAGACGTGTACCCATAAATAGAAACTTGAAATAAATTAATATTTACTGAGGTTTGAGATACAAAATCACATCCTTGCGTAGTAGACCTTCATCCGTTTGTAGAGAATTAAGATCTAAGTACCTTGGATTTCTAGATGGTAAAACATGAAGAGTATCTAGAATTGAAGCAAATGCATTTAGGCAAGTTTAGTATGTACGTAAGCTATAAATACATCCAATATAATGGACTATTTAAACACGGGATTATTTATTCGTAAACTTCCGAATATTAGTTCCTCGTTCTTGTTAAGGGAATAACGAATATAATTAGAGATTTTTTTTTTTTTTCATTTTTCCCTAGTGCTCGCGCCTCTCCTGGAAACTGCCGAGGGCCCCCTAGAGAGCCCCCCCCCCCCCCCCCCCCCCCCCCCCCCGGTTAAGAACCACTGTTTTAAACGAAAAAGGACACTAACCACTGATAAGCTTTTAGGGATGAGCCACTCCCGCGCCGCTGGCTGGGAGTGGATTCAAGAGTTGTGGAGGAACTTGCGAGGTTTCGGTGCTAAATAAGAAAGTGCTGCGTGAGTCTTCTTTGGAAGGGAAAGAATTCGGTGATTTGGTTTCTTTAATAGTCGTGGTGTGAGATGACGTAAAAGGGGTTGTTGCTTTAATGTTTTTGCTTAATTTGTTTCCAGTTTCTTATATTTCTCTCTCTTAATTGGAGGATTTTAATGACCTTGCGTTATTTAGAAAACGTTTTATTTTGTATGTACTTCTGATTATTTGGTAACCTGGGAAAGAGGTTAAATTGAAAGTTACTGAGATCCTAAATTACGTTGAATTAAAATTTTTCCTCTGAATAAGAAGATATACCATCTAAGTAATGATTCATATTTGGGACAAAATTAAGTCTTAGATTATTTCGAAATCCATGAGCTGTGGAATTACAAATGGTGCAAATAATTGAGCTTTAAATTTTTCTCCATGCCATCTTTATTATGTGAGTAATTAATTTAGCTGTGTGCCCGTTTTTTATACTGAGTCGCTACAGTATCTTTATTTTTGCTTACTCGGGGAGTAAGCCTACAAACTACTTTGTTGTTGTTGGTGTTGGGGTACGAAAGGTCTATGATAGGGCCTAAAAAGGTCTGAAAAAGGTGTTTTGCGTGAGTTAAGATACAGGAATTTTAGGATAGGATATTTATATCTATACTTATTAGAATGAAAATAAAGAATAAGTAATGTGCATGTTAAACAGTACAGAACAATGATTTCTAATAAAATATAGCGCATTTATTTTAATTTTTGTTGGTGAAATAATGCTCGATTTGACTACATTTTAACACGTTTTAATTTACGTAAAGGTAGGAACATACTTTCCTTAACGTAAATTAAAACGTGCTAAAATATACGGTCAAATCTAGCGTTATTTCACCAACGAAAATTAAAATAAATCCGCTTCGTGCCATCTGTTTTTACGTATATAGTGAGACGCACTTCGCAATTTTGTTTACGAGGTCATCGTTCCCTGTTGTTTGTAAACAGCAGATCTGCAAGTACGCGCAAGCTGGTGTTTTCATAGTAAGGATATTCGTTCTCAGGATCTCTCGAGTTACCGTTACCGATTCTGGTTTGTCTTGTTTTTTTTAGTGATTACGAAGAGGAAGAGACATTTGGAGAGTAACTGTGATTGAAATGTGATGAGCCTTTCGTGAAGATTCACATTTAGGAGATAGATAGCTTATTAAAACTGATCGGGCCAAATTTGCTATACCTCTGTGTGCATAATTTCTCTGCCTTGCCGTTTTACTTCTCTCTCTCTCTCTCTCTCTCTCTCTCTCTCTCTCTCTCTCTCTCTCTCTCTCACGTGTCGTTCATGTAGACGCTATTAAAAGATCTTTTGCGTGCATGAGCGTGTGTGTTATTTTCTCTTCACGTGCCAAGTATCATATTTCTCATTCCTTTCTCCGGTGGTCAACTTGATATGCTTTTGATCGGGGTGACTCTCTTTCCTTTCCATTTATTTAAGTAATTGTGCTGAAAAACTATAATATATATATAATATATATATATAATAAATATATATTATATATATATATATATATATTATATATTTATACATACAATACCATATATACACACTGAAAACCTACACATATATATATGTATAGTTTTTTCAGTACAAATATATATTATATATAATATATATATATATATATATATATATATATATATATATATATAGTTTTTCACTACACTTACTGTATGTGTGTGTGTGTGTGTTGTATATATGTATGTGTGTTCAATAATATTTGTTTCGTTGTTAAACCGTTTTCTTCCTTCTTTCTAATTGTAATGAAAATATATTTTGTTAATAATTAATGTTTTTCATCATTAAACCGTCTCCTCAAGAGAGAGAGAGAGAGAGAGAGAGAGAGAGAGAGAGAGAGAGAGAGAGAGACCATCGTCGTCATATTATATAGTTCTGTATTTGTCGAAGCAAGGATAAACATACGTATGGTACAAATAGAATAATAAAATATTCCATCTCGAACTTCCTCTCACGATTTCTGAAATGTCCCATCCTCTGCCTGACTTGTCCTTGTCTATTCTTCGTTCTTGCCTATTCTTTATGAGTTACCAACCCACTTCATGACACCGGTCCCTTCATTTGGCATTTGCTAACCTTTTACCGCATCGATGTATCTCGTTTTTTTTTCTCTCTCTCTCACCTTGTAGCCCACTCGCCTTGATCCTGACAGAGCTTCAAATTCTCTGACGAGTCTTGGTAACTTATCACTAACATTATTAACCAACAGATGCGTATTTGTTTCATTTACACCGAACATCACACAGTAATTGTAGAATTTATGTTCATATACACAGATGAATTGTTCGTAACATTATATACTCGTTTTCCGTGGTCAGATTTAATAGTTGCTTAGTTAGAACTGCTTTTTTTTTCTGTATCATCGATTTCTCAAGGTGATTCACCTTGTGCATTATCACGCTATCCGGCGCAATAATCTTCAACTTTGAATACTCCTTGAGGTTAAGGCTGTCTAGACACAAAGTCGACGGTGTACAGAAAACTTAATGTTTTATTGAGGACCCAATCCAATTGTCCTGAATATTTCCAAAGAATTTGATTGATTGATTTAGTGCTATAAAATGCTTTGCAATATCAGTTCAGCGAACAGCGTCTCAGAGAATTATGATTCACCTATTCACCTTGTCAACGAGCCATGCTTTTACAACATCCACAAATGAGATTTATAAGCTAAAGAAAGTTCCTGGAATCTTAAAAAAAAAAAAAAAATGGGGGAAAAATTATGGAATTCCAGAGTCTGGATGTAGTAGCTTGGACTTCGAAACCTCTGCCTCACTAGAAATTTAAGCTCATTTCCAGTTAGCGCGGAAGCATATTCAGTAAGTTAAAAGACGTTTAGAAACGTTCCATGTGAGCTTTTGTTCCTTTCAGATAATAATGATGATGAAAGAAGCCCAGCGGTTTCATTGTGGGTTCTTGAATGGCATTTCACGTGATGGATACACCACTGCACCTCACTTTACCCTTTAAACGGTTAGAATTTCATGCCAACTTGGGGGGGGGGGCTGGCCGAGACTGCGGTGTTCCTCCCAAAGAGGTATCGATTTATCGATTTGTATAATTAACTAGCGTCATTACGCCAAAGGTCATCGACGCCGGAAATATAGAGGAACAAGAGAAATGGGAAAACTGTCGAGGTATTATAGCTTGCAGCTTTTCCTGGTTAAGGTGTACGAATGAAAAGTGTTTACGTGAACAAATGCAGATTTGATGATGGGAAAAATAGTCAGGTTTGTGCAACGTTAAACTGTCATTTTAAATCTATTTATAAATTGCGCATGGAATGTAATGCAACATGCTACCTACTGGATTAATCGTTATCATTGAAATTACCTTGAACCTTTTTAACATGTATGCAGTCTGTTCTGTATCATAAATATACATTGTATTCAATTTCCCTACATTTCCACCAACTCATTAAGGGTCCTTTAAAACTCCAATTTTTAGCCATTTTAATCCGCGTTCAACCAAGCTTTAAAAATTATAAAAAAAGAAACTGATTTACTTGACGATTTTTTTTAACCCCATTTTCCGTAGGTATAACAGAAATCTATGGTATAGGGTTTATCCAGTCGACTTATTCCATTTACTGTCGTAGAAGGCTTCAAACAGTTGGAGTTCTGATCCCGCATAGTGCTAAAACTCTGTCTCTGCAATGAGCCATTGAGTCATAAAACTATAGATAATTACATTTATTTTTCAGCTCTCATTTGTGAGCGTTCATTTCCAGAAGTACGGATGGATGACCGTTCGTTTCATGTCAGTGTTTTGGCGTCCGTACTAAATCAGACATTCAATGGGTCAGTGTAACTGTTGGAAATTTGCGGAAGATTGAAAATCTCTCAGTGAAACTTCCATTCTTGCACCTAGTTTTTCCATAGTCATGAGGTCTCTTCTTCAGTGCCTTCAGAAGAGCTGTCTTTTTGCTGTCAGATTATATCCCGATGTTCCTGCGTGTACGTGCGTATTGGAGAGAGAGAGAGAGAGAGATAGAGAGAGAGAGAGAGAGAGAGAGAGAGAGATTGTTGAGTAAGTTTGTAAAAGGCGTGACTGTTTTATGAATTAATCTTTTGCCTGAACGCGTACGTTCATATGTCCACGCACGTGTACATTGTATGTATATTGATATTTGCATCATTGTTGCTTCGTTTGTGCTTTAATGTTTATATCGATAATTGCTTAATAATTACCTATATATATATATATATATATATTATATATAATATATATAGATAATAATATATATATATATACATATATATATATATATATATATATATATATATATATATATATAAATTTGAAAGGAGTGACCATATTTTTATTTCCTTTCATAAAATAGAGACTAAAACGCCAACCTCAGCTTGTCCTAATAGTCACTTCAAACATTTTATTTCGTTCCACTAACGTTGTGGCATGTGGTATGTATAATTCTTATCTTCAAAGTCGGAGAGTAAAAGAGTCCTCGGAGCCTTCCTTTTTTTTTTTTTATTTATTAGATGGTTTATCTTATAAAAAATAATCCCGTTTTGAAATCTTAAGTCATTATACCAAATGTAAAAGTCCACAGAACTTTCATTTTTTAATTTATTAGTTTTTATTAAAAAAATAATCCCCTTTTGAAATCTTAAGTCATTATACCAAATGTAAAAGTTTTCACTGAACTTTCCATGTTTGAATGTATTAGCTTTTATTTTACGCAAAAAATCATCCCCTTTTGAAATCTTAAGTCATTATGCCTAATGTAAAAGTCCACAGAACTTTCCACTTTTTAATTTATTAGTTTTTATTGTATCAAAATAATACCCTTTTGAAATCTTAAGTCATTATACCCAGTATAAAAGTCCACAGAACTTTCATTTTTCTAAATATATGATATAGTTTTGATTTTAGAAAAATAATCCCCTTTTGAAATCTTAAGCCATTATACCTAATTTAAAAGTCCACAGAACTTTCCATTTTAGAATTTATTGGTTTTTATTTGATAGAAAAAAAATAATCCTCTTTTGAAATCTTCGGCCATTATTCTTAGAGCAAAGCAGCATTATTGAATCGTTCTGCATTCGTTATGCAGCCTGTGGCTCCCAAATATAGGTTTATACATCTGAGGAATTCCGAATCGCTCACTGATTTGGAGGTAGTCGAGGGAGCCAATTATCTGTCATCGATTTCCTATTTTCCTCCAAGATGCTCCGTCATTTTTGAAGATTCATTGATTGATAGATCATTCCAATAATGTAAACTGCGTCATCAAAGTCTGTTTTCCCATGTCTCATATTGAATGGGGATTTTATGTATCATTACCGCTATAGAAGGGGTAATTTTGTTTTGCAATGCTCGATAAGCATTATTTTAGATTTTTTTTATCTTTGTTTTAGTATTTAGATACTAGCATCATTAAAAGTTAAATGAAGCTGAAGCATAGGATGGAGGACGTGTCTGATATTAATGTTTTTCTGTTTAACTCATCAAAATTTTAGTGTTTCATTCTTCCCTGTGGTACGTCTGCCCGTACACATTATATATATATATATATATATATATATATATATATATATATATATATATATATATACACGTGTGTGTGTGTGCGTGTGTATTTGTGTTAGTATTTATTTGTTTGTTTATGCGTGTGGGTGTAACACATTATTGATGACCAGTATGTCGTGTGGCGTATCATGTTTTCAATTACCAATTCACGAATCTAGCTACTTAATGGCTGGTTCGCCCTGCTTTGGCCCAGGATGTCATGCAGATGAAATTGAGAGATTATAATGTGATAGAGGAGGTGCAACATGTCAAGACTAGGATTCGAACGCATACCTGAGCAGGTAATTTGCAGTTATTCTTACGAAATAACTGAGGGCCAGAGATAGAGTAGGGAATGAAAAGTTACGATACTTATCGTCGAAAGAGTTAGTTATCATCGAAAGAGTTACAGTTATTATCATCGAAAAAAGTTTGATATCATTAATAAGTTACAGTTATTATCATCGATATATTTAGTTATTTTTATCGAAAAAGTGGTATCGTCGAAAAATTTACACTTATTATCATCGAAAAAGTTACAGTTTTTTTAATCGAAAATTTATAGTTATTATCATCGGAAAAGTTAATTATAAAGATTTTAATAGAAACTGTTTTTTTGTGAAAGATCTGCAAGAATAAGCATACAATTTATTATTGAATTACCACAGTAGTTGTTTGATTGTTGAAGGACCTCAGAAATTGTCAGTGCAAATGCTAAATTTAAGTGGTGTTTGAAGGCACAAAAAAAAAAAAAAAAATCACGAGACAATCACGTCACCACACATGTGCATGCGTATAACATGTGCAGACACGCCCGCCTCAGACACGATTATGTTGCTCATGGATCAATTCAAGCCTAGACACTGTCCACGAATTTCATAGAAAAGGAAAGTGTGGAATCCGAATCCCCCCCCCCCCCCCCCCCCCCCCCCCCACCCCCCCCCCCCCCCCCCCTCCCCCCCCCCCCCCCCCCCCCCCCCCCCCCCCCCCCCCCCCCCCCCCCCCCCCCTTCAAGTTTCTGGAATTTAAAAGTTTCGGCTGTAGCTTGCGCTTTTGCCTTGAGATTTTAAACGTATGCTAAAATTCTGGTTAAAAGAGCCATGCAATGGTCGTGCAGGTAAAGTCATAGTCTTGCGAGTTGTATGTTGAGAGCAGTAATATCCTGGTTGTTGTGATAATATTAATTATATTATATATATATATATATATATATATATATATATATATATATATATATATATATATATATATATATAGTATATATAATCAGAGGAAGAGGGACGAAAACCACACATCACCAGGCTGTCTAGTGATGTGTGGTTTTCATCCATCTTCCTCTGATTATGTCGCTTGGAGTAGTGTCCCGTGCCCTGTATCACTATATATATATATATATATATATCTATATATTAATTATATATATTATATATATATATATATATAATATATATATATGCTTAAAAAATAACAGTATATGCACGTGACTTCATTAAGTAATCGAATACCACAGGAAAATGATAGGCAGAAATCCAAGCGCTTTCGTCTTTACTAAGTCCTTACCACAGGAAAATGATAGGCAGAAATCCAAGAG
>NC_087213.1:63695568-63705568 GCF_015104395.2 Macrobrachium nipponense | reverse complement strand
AGTTTATTTGGTTGTCCGTTTTACTGCCTTTCGGGTAATGAAAGCTGGATTTAGTAATGAAAGTAATATATTTAAACATCTGTCAAGAGCCCTGTGAGTGTATATATATATATATATATATATATATATATATATATATATATATATATATATATATGTATGTGTGTGTGTGTGTGTGTGTGTGTGTGTGTTTGTGCGCGTATGCATATATATATATTATATATATATATATATATATATATATATATATATATATATATATATATATATTATGTGTGTGTATGAACTATGTCTAATATGGATTTAATGCAAACACAGGCTCGTAGAAAAAAGCTATCCCGTTAAGCCATTTTATTTTTCCTTATTTGTGTAGACAGTACTAGTGCTGACGAGCATAATCAATGCAAATGTCACAGATGAGTTTTTTTTCGGTTAAAAGTACTAGAGGATATTTCCTCCTTTTTTAACATTTGAGTATATAATGTAGATTTCGCTTCCTACTTCCTTGTTTCCTAAAACAATCAACCAGATTCATTCTCAGCGACGGACACGGAACTGGTACCCGCTAAGAAGGAATACTTAACCAAAATAAGGTTGAAATTATGGGTTTACTTAATTATACCACTGATGGCATTATTGTAGACCTACGATGATGGATAGGGTATTGTGGGTTAAGGAGGGCGGATGGCTTTGGTGGTAGGATGTTGGTAGTGTGGGTTGGCGTTAGGGAAGGGGAGGGGGAGACTATAAATTTAACGGCTGAATTGAATAATGGCGTGGCTGGAGCGAAGAGTAGGTAATCCAGTGATTGATTAGTTTTATGATGTAGCCTCGCAAACTTGACGTCCACTTGGGGGGGTGCGAGTTGCTTCATGTGTTTCCCGTTTGGATTTAGTGCATGCAGAAGTAAGCATATCCATAAGAGCAAGGAAATACAGAATTAGGAGGTGTTTGCTGCTTAATATTAAGAATACCGTCATCTTTGAATGCAATCAGGAGATTTATTATTATTATTATTATTATTATTATTATTATTATTATTATTATTTGTTTACTTATTATTTCTTTCTTTTTTGCTCTATCACAGTCCTCTAATTCGACTGGGTGGTATTTATAGTGTGGGGTTCCGGGTTGCATCCTGCCTCCTTAGGAGTCCATCACTTTTCAAACTATGTGCGCCGTTTCTAGGATCACACTTTTCTGCATGAGTCCTGGAGCTACTTCAGCCTCTAGTTTTTCCAGATTCCTTTTCAGGGATCTTAGGATCGTGCCTAGTGTTCCTATGATTATGGGTACAATTTCCACTGGCATATCCCATATCCTTCTTATTTCTATTTTCAGGTCTTGATACTTATCCATTTTTTCCCTTTCTTTCTCTTCAACTCTAGTGTCCCATGGTATTGCGACATCAATGAGTGATACTTTTGTCAATCAACGTCACGTCTGGTCTATTTGCACGTATTACCCTATCTGTTCTGATACCACAGTCCCAGAGGATCTTTGCCTGATCGTTTTCTATCACTCCATCAGGTTGGTGTTCGTACCACTTATTACTGCAAGGTAGCGGGTGTTTCTTGCACAGGCTCCAGTGGAGGGCTTTTGCTACTGAATCAGGCCTCTTTTTGTACTGGTTCTGTTCAAGTGCCGGACATTCGCTTACTATGTGGTTTATGGTTTCATTTTTCGTATTGCACTTCCTACATATGGTAGAGATGTTATTTCCATCTATTGTTCTTTGGACATATCTGGTTCTTAGGGCCTGATCTTGTGCCGCTGTTATCATTCCTTCAGTTTCCTTCTTGAGCTCTCCCCGCAGTAGCCATTGCCACTTGTCATTGCTGGCTAGTTTTTTAGTCTGTCTCATGCTTCTTGAGCTCTCCCCTCAGTAGCCATTGCCACGTGTCATCGCTGGCTAGTTTTTTAGTCTGTCTCATGTATTGTCCGTGCATTGGTTTGTTATGCCATTCCTCTGTTCTGCTTGCCTTTCTCCTGTCTCTGTATATTTCTGGGTCTTCGTCTACTTTTATCAGTCCTTCTTCCCATGCACTCTTGAGCCACTCGTCTTCACTGGTCTTCATATATTGCCCCAGTGCTCTGCTCTCGATGTTGATGCAGTCCTCTATACTTAGTAGTCCCCTCCCTCCTTCCTTCCTTTCGTGTTATGTATAGTCTGTCCGTATTTGCTCTTGGGTGTAGTGCTTTGTGTATTGTCATATGTTTCCTCGTTTTCTGGTCTATGCTGTGAAGATCTGTCTTCGTCCATTCTACTATTCCTGCGCTGTATCTGATTACTGGCACTGCCCATGTGTTTATGGCTTTTATCATATTTCCGGCCTAGAGTTTTGACTTGAGAATCGCCTTGAGTCTGCATATATTCTTTCCTGATCGTGTCCTTCATCTCTTGATGTTTTATATCCCCTCCTCCCATTATTACCAGGTATTTGTATCCCGTCTCATCTATGTGTTTGATGTCCTAAATTGGCAGTTATTTGACTGGCAAAGAATACAAAATACACTGACTATAATTCATAAATGGATATAACTTATTAACAAATAAAAATGCATACGTAAATCACAGACTTACTGTCGCAGCAACTGATAAATAAATATTAATAAAAAAATGTACACATATAATTAAAAATAACTTCCCGTCGTAGCAGCTGAAGATGTTCCAAAGGAAACTTCCGAAGCAGTGACCGCCATCTTGGCATCGTGGAAGTTTTCGGTTCCAATGACGTCACTTTGTTTACGTCCTGAGCGTGACAGTCCCTTCCCCCCCCCAACCCCACCTCCCTGCGAGAAAGGGGCTCCGATAATTAACCGTAATTACTGGGTTTCTAACTACCCGTGCGTGACTGCTGACGAATCGCATACAAAGAACGTTTTGGTGCGAGTTTTAGGGACAGTTGGGGGTCTTTTCCTCCCTTGATTTTTGGTGGTTTGTAGAGGGAAATGATTAGACATGTTTTGTATATGTGTATGTATATACACATACATACACACATACACACACACACACACATATATATATATATATATATATATATATATATATATATATATATATATATATATATATATATATTAATTTATTATTAATTAATTGATTTATATTAATTTATTTTTTGTATAAATTTGTAATTTTTATAGGATCTTGCGTTTCACAGTTAGGCTCTCTCTCTCTCTCTCTCTCTCTCTCTCTCTCTCTCTCTCTCTCTCTCTCTCTCTCTCTCTCTCAAGAATTTTACGATATGTATGTGTTACGTATCATTGTTTTATATTATGTAATTTATTTTTTGTATAAATTTGTAGTTTTTCTAGGCTCTTGCGTTTCACAGTGGGGTAGGTCTCTCTCTCTCTCTCTCTCTCTCTCTCTCTCTCTCTCTCTCTCTCTCTCTGCTTGTACGTAGGAATTAAATAGCATTTACAAGGCATCGGATACCTTCAGTGGGTGTGATGAATAAGCCGTGGGATATGGCTCGAAATGTGATTACCATTGCCGGATGCAGTAACTTCCGTTTCACCAGTGTGTTTGTTCAATGATAACTCATGGTCATGCTAGCGCTTGTCAGATTGTTTTGTTACTGCTCCATTTCCCCTGGATTAAGGGGATTTTGTGGTCTCTCTCTCTCTCTCTCTCTCTCTCTCTCTCTCTCTCTCTCTCTCTCTCTCTCTCTCTCTCTCTCTCTCTCTCTAGACAAAATCATTAGGACACTGTGAATGAACAATAAAACCTGCTCCTACAGATAAGTGAGCACACGATGTCTCCTCGGATGGATTAACAAGTCTTTGAGACATCCTAATCCTTGTATCTCCTTGAAACACTCTCTCTCTCTCTCTCTCTCTCTCTCTCTCTCTCTCATGTGGATGTGCATGTTATATACTATGTATGTTGCCCTGATAGAGGGATTAAGACAGTATATATCTCTCAGGGCCATGAGCATAATTGAGTTTGTACGAGTATGTGTATTATTTTCTCATCAGCTCTCTCTCTCTCTCTCTCTCTCTCTCTCTCTCTCTCTCTCTCTCTCTCTCTCTCTCTCTTATCAAGTGCGTGTACGTATGCTCCCACCTATGCCCGTACTTCCTCCATGTCCTCAATTTTATAGAATTATCCCCATCTGATCGATGACTGGCGTGGACAAGGTTACGTGGTTTATCTCCTTGATTCGTGTTACGTAATTCCTTGGCATTGTTTGTGTTTTGCTGCAGCTGCAGAATTTTCAAGCCACTTTATACAATCATGTTTGATAATGGTCAGCCATGTCTGGGTGGACTCAATCCTTGAACGCTTTGTGAGGGTTTAGGTTCGTTTTGGTTTATGCTGAGGAAGTATGCTTCTCTCTCTCTCTCTCTCTCTCTCTCTCTCTCTCTCTCTCTCTCTCTCTCTCTCTATATATATATATATATATATATTTTTTTTTTTTTTTTGTATATATACAATGTATATATAGATACATATATATAAGTATTGTATACACTAATACACACATTCAGACACACACACACACACACATATATATATATATATATATAGATATATATATATATATATATATTATATATATATGTGTGTGTGTGTGTGTGTATGTGTGTAGAGAGAGAGAGAGAGAGAGAGGAGAGAGAGAGAGAGAGAAATTATAAAGCGTTTATCTCACCATGCTCGGGGATAATTCCAGTGTTCTGCCTCAGTTTTACTTCATTTCACTTGTTCTTTGTTCCCTCTTGATCAATTTCATTAATCGTCTAATCATGTTAACACACACTTATATATAGATATGGAATGAGAAAATAAACAAAAATGCACTTTTGTTTCTTCGGTGACGAAGCGAGTACTGCAGTAGCTGCCTTAATTAACATAACTGTTTGCGGTCGTAGGGTAATAAACGGTTAAAATTGCCTTTAGAAATGCATCGCGGATATTGCCCAGGTGAATGAGTTTTGTTCAGTTAGTTACAGTTACCGTTTCAGAACTCTTCTTGAACGCATAAAGGGATACCATGCGTTTCCAGTGTGTTTCATGAGCATTTCATAAATGTGTCTCTGTGGCTGATGGTAAGGGATGGAATATTTGAGACGAGCTGGATGTGAAACGTATATGAATTGATATATTGTAGAAGTTGTACAATTGAAATATTAGGTTTCATTTTTTTTTTTTTTTTTTTTTTAAGTTCCCATCTGCCTTTGACGTGTAAAGTCAATAAAGTGAATGCTAATGCAACTTTAGAAATATAACGCACACACACAGACACACACACATATTTATATTTATATTTATATTTATATTTATATTTATATTTATATATTTATAAAACAAAACTTAAATTTTTTTGCGCAGTATTCTAGTTTACGAACGCTAATTTCAGAGCTCATCTTTTCCTCATTTCATAGGATATTGAGAGAGAGAGAGAGAGAGAGAGAGAGAGAGAGAGAGAGAGAGAGAGAGAGAGAATCCAGCTTTAAAGATATCCGTAAGACCACCTAAATGGTTTCTACCTCACGAGCCTAATTATTTGTTGAGAGAAGAAGAGAAACTGTCACTGGTGGGTGATTAAGCTCCTACTTTTTAATTTTTTGTATTCTGGTTCTTGCCATTGTCGACGACATCTCTTAGATTATAATTATCTGGCAGATGCTGTGTTTATTTTGTGTATATGTGTTTGTGTGTGTTTGGTTGTTCGCTCAAGTATGTGAGTGTTTTTACAAATATGTTAAAGAATTTCTGCCGTGATGAAATACTAACATTTCTGGGTGATGCCATTTATATTCAATTTTATTTAAATGATATACTTTAAGGGGTTTAGATTGGGTGTTTGTTATTATTATTATTATTATTATTATTATTATTATTATTGTTG
The DNA here is from genome assembly GCF_015104395.2 of Macrobrachium nipponense. Classification (NCBI taxonomy): domain Eukaryota; kingdom Metazoa; phylum Arthropoda; class Malacostraca; order Decapoda; family Palaemonidae; genus Macrobrachium; species Macrobrachium nipponense. The sequence goes on along the minus strand of NC_087213.1, from coordinate 63,699,710 downwards.
TTGTTGTTGTTGTTGCTGTTGTTAATGTTGTTGTTGTTGTTGTGTTTGAAGATATTCATATCCCTCCATTTTCTCCTGAAGGTTCAGATAAAGCCTTGCTCCCCTGAGCTAAAATTTCATATTGTTATCAGACATTGCGCCGAGCGAGTACGTCTGTTGACCCTGAAAACGGTTCGTAAATAACCTCTTTGTGTGTGTGTGTGTGTACGTGCCCCGTTGTTTTTAGGGGGGAAAAGTTATGGGTGGAAAGTTGTTTGAGTTGTTGGCTTGAATGGAGCACAGAATGTTTGCATAATGGGCCTTCGTTTGCTCAGGTTGAATATGGATTGGATCATGGTTTATCTTCTCTCTCTCTCTCTCTCTCTCTCTCTCTCTCTCTCTCTATGTTGTTCCAGTACATTGGGCGTATATGAGGAAACTATTTGGTTCAAAGATTCCTCTCTCTCTCTCTCTCTCGCTATGTTGCCCCACAGTATTTTCGTGTCATACTGGGGCAAACTGTCTCTTTAGCCTCAAGAAATTCTCTCTCTCCTTCTCTAAACTCTCTCTCTCTTTCTCTCTCTCTATCTCCTTCTCGTTACACTCTCTCTCCTTCACTCTCCCAAACAACTCACAAACACTTTTTCTTTATTTAATTTCTCCTCGGCTCCAAGGGGAAAAGGTCAGAAACTTTTTTTTATTCTATTTCTCCCAGTCACCATTCCACCGTTATAACACTATTTCCCTTTGCTTTATTTACTCGCTGTCTCCCCCTTTTATTTATTGTTTATTATTCCCAGTCCCTTTTCCACTTTGTCTTTTGCTATGGCATCTATGACGGGTATATGAATTTTCCTTTCCGAGTTCCACTCTCAGATATTTTCATTACTTGGCGTGCAGTATTTTCTTGGGGTAGTAGAAATGTTAATGAACTTTAGGTCCTGTCTCTTCAGAATTATTTCTGAGGTGATATAAATGTGCGTACTCATGTTTACCTAAGATTTATTGCCAATATTTCAACATTTCTCTCCAGTGTTACGCGGTAGATCTTCTCCCTTTATTATTAGTTGTTGTAATGTTTAGATTTAACTGATTTTTTTACGCGATTTCTGATAATTTATATATATATATATAGATATATATATATGTATATATATATATATAATATATATATTATATAATATATATATATATATGTATATATATATACACACACACACAATATATATATATTATATATATATATTATATATACATTACATACATATACACACACACACACACAAAAACACACACACACACACACATCACACACACATATATATATATATATATATAATATATATATATATATATATATATATATATATATATATATATATCTATATACCTCTCGCGGTGGTGTAGTAGGAAAAGCTTCACTGACGTTCCTGGGTTTGAAAGGATCCATAGGTTCGCGCCCTGGTCCAGGCAAATCTATTATCGAGAAAAAAATTCCCCTTCGGTTAAGCATATATGAAAATATATTAATTCCGAGGTAGAGCGAATTAGATATTAAAGGACATTGTAGCTCGATATATGTATATGAATCACGGAAATGTGATATGACTTATATATACATAAATAAAGGTTTTTGCCACGAAGGAAAAAAATGAAAAAGCGAGATAGCCTTCGTGGCAAAAACCTTTATTTATACATAGCATTACTTCTTATATACTTCGTGATCAAGTTATTCACATACATACATACATTACATACATACATACATACATACATACATACATACATAAATTCTTTGCGAGTACGTGCATTGCCTTTTGATATTCCATGTCCTCGTATGAAAAACATTTTAACGACAGTCAAAGCAATGACAAAAATAAACAACATTTTGCCAGTCCTCTGTGTGCTTTATGTTTCTTCCAGTTTTCTCTTCCCTCGTTTTTAATGTTATATTCGAAGGGCTATTATCTCATTTTGCGCAGTAATATCCATTTTCGCTATTGCGTGGGTTACGCCATGCTTTTATAAAACTGTTCTTTCTTTCGTTCTGTGATGTACGGTTTGATAAGTATTTGGTTCAGTTTATTGTGTTTCGTCATGCGTGTACACAACTCATGCGATACTCTTTTCCGGCCATTGTGTCATTTTTCAACTTGTTTCTGCATTGTTTATGTTTTCTCTCTCTTAGAATAGAGCATTGTTTGTCCGTTTTCGATCTCTTCATTCTTCTAACCTCGTTTTTATAAGTAGTTTATTGTCTACATATTTTCACTTCTATAGTAGGGCATTGTTTGCTTTTATGTTTTTAATTCTCAAGCTTCGTTTTCGTATCTTTTTCGATGCCTACTTACACAACTTACACAGAAGTGAATGATCAGTCGGACTTGGGGGGTGAATAGGTAGATTAACCTTTACGTTTTGTATGAACTTCGCATGTTACATTTCGGACCTACGTATGTCCGTCCTTTTATAAAAGTAATAATGCCCATTACTGTGCCAAGTCGTGATTTGACGTTGTGAATTACCCAATTTCGTCAGCTGACGGCGCATTAAATTTACAGGTGTAATTTTGCGAGTTTGACTTCCACTTCCACGGTGAATTAAAAGTCATCATATTTGTTTCATTGTACTGAAAGGCCGAGAACTGACATGAAAGCTTGCTGCGTAATTTTCTACTGATGAGGTGATTTTTCCGATCTATTATTGATTTCGGACCTTTCTCATATAGTGACCCTGAAAGGTTTCGGGGAGGTCTTTGTCAGGGAATAATATTTCTTGGGAGTCATTTACTTTATAATATTTTCGGTCTTGTACTAAACACACCAGCGCCTCAGTGGCGTGATTGGTATGGTCTTGACCTGCCACCTCAGTGCCCGCGAGTTCGATTCTCGGGCATTCCATTGAGGGGTTAGGGATGTGTACTTCTGGTGATAAAAGTTCACTCTCGACGTGGTTCGGAAGTCACGTAAAGCCGTTGGTCCCGTTGCTGAATAACCACTGGTTCCTTGCAACGTAAAAACACCACACAAACAAACAAACTAAACACGCCGCAAAGGTGGATACATACCGGGTTAAAACCCGTGGGGGTCACTCGGCACAGTCGAGGCTGTCTGCTTATTTTGGTTGTGAAGATGCACAATCATATCGGCAAGGCCTCAGAAAATACGTAGTCATTGCTTTTAATTCCTCGACATCCTCTAAACACACACTTGAATTCCTCCTTCTATTTACTCCTGCGACCTCGACTGTCCATTTCAGGATGAGGGGTACTTTTACTCTGCTTGGATATTTTACAGTTTAATGATGGAGGTTTGATTTTGATCGTGAAAAATATTCGTAAAAAAATAAACTATTTTGTCGTAGTGAAGTTATATGCCCGATTTGGAAACGTATTCGTGAATTATTCGTCATGACAGACTCCTAATTCAAATGTAATATATACTGACATATTTATTTTCTTTGATATGTAACGCTTTCCATATGCACTGCAGTTATTTCTATTGAAATTTCGGTCACTGTTCCTTGATTTGTGTCTCCTCTCATAGGAATTCGCGAATCATTTTCCAAAACAAGTCCGCTTTTTTTCTAACCAATATTTTTGAAGGGATATTTTCACTCGGTGCAAGGTGAGGAATGTATGAATGTTTACATCCTCCTCGTTTACCCTCTCGTTATCGTTTCTAAAACTATGCGGTACAGACTGCTCAAGGACTCCTCCAAAGGGGATGAGAACTGGAGGCTTGAAAATATTTTGCTTGCCCTTGCAATCAAGGGTAGGCGAGGGGGGGAAGGGGCGAGGATGCAATCCGGTATGCCTTACCCACCCGACCCCTTTCCTTTCTTTCGAGATTTTGTTATTCCTTTTCAAGAATGAGCTGTCAGTTATGTGTTTATTTGCCAACATCCAGTTATTGTTGGTGATAAAGAATACTTAGCTGTTGACGCAGCTATGTCTGCTATTCTGTATTTTTTTTTTTTGGCGAGTTGTGTTTTTCTTTCTTTTTATAGTTTCAGCGGATGCTGAAACATGAATTAGGAATTGTTGAGCAGTGAGCAATACTTGAGTTGACATACCTCTTCGTGCGGTTAGATTATATATTTTTTGCAAATTATTGTTTTTATTTTTGTCTTTCAAGGATATGTACTTCGATTTGTCGTTGTAA
>NC_087213.1:63658068-63690568 GCF_015104395.2 Macrobrachium nipponense | reverse complement strand
ACCTTACTACTCATTAGGGGGAGGGCCCCTACTGACAAAAAACGGCATTTATCTGCCTTATATCGAGATTTCTTTCATTTTACTCGTTGTTGTTTAGTATACATACATACACACACACACACACACACACACACACACACACATATATATAATATATATATATAATTATATATATAATATATATATATATATATATAAACGTTTGTGTTTGTATATTAACGGATGTATGTACATTGTGTATAAGTATACCAGACGAATATTACCATATCTGATAATTAGAATTTCACCAGTGATATTACCAATTTCAATTTGCAGTTTTCAACAGGCCGAAACTAAAGGTATTATCTGCTTCGGGTATTACACCAAAGGAGAACCGATGAGTATTAGAACACGGGACCTACCGCTAAATAATTCACCCTCTTATAGGTCCGAAACTGGGAAGTAAAATGATTGTGGACTCGAGTTGACTTGACCTCGACCTAATATGTTAGAGGTCACCTATCCAGGTCACTAACTCTCTAGGCTTCTGTGTGGAGAAACCATACATAGTGTTCACGGTTTGCCATCGATCTGAGAACCTTTTTGACGGGCCTCTGTTGTTGATGGTCGTCAGGGAATTGTGTCCAAACGTCCAGCTGTGTTGGTTGGTTAATTAAGAGAGAGAGAGAGAGAGAGAGAGAGAGAGAGAGAGAGAGAGAGAGAGAGAGAGAGAGAGAGAATTATATCTTGACTTTTTTGCATATGAATTGGTGTATTAAAGTTTCTTTATACACATAAATAAAACTAGATTGAAAAGTTCAAGTACGTGGAGGAATAATAATTACCTGCGATAATTGACATTTTGTAAATTATCACAGACAATTATTAATCCTACACGTACACAAAATTTTCATTATAAGATTTTTGTTTACTTGTACATATGTGTACACATATATATATATATATATATATATATATGTGTGTGTGTGTGTGTGTGTGTGTGTGTGTGTTTGTATGTATGATGTATGTATGTGTGTATGATATATTGTGGGTGTGTGTATGCATGTATTTAGGAAAAGAAATCTACAGATGATTTTATTTGTCACTAAACGTCTTGGGAAACATTCCAAAGAGACTGTAGGCAAACGCTGTGTCACAAGAACGTCTTTCCTATTAATGATGAGGATGACGTCATTGGTTCACGTCAAACCAGGAAATCTAAGAAGCTTCCAACTAAAGAAAGAAGAAGTCACGCTCTTTGCACTTAAGTTAGGAGCGTTCATTTCTGTGAACACATTCACATTGACCCTTCAAGTGTACACTTTTGGAGATTGCTTGATATGGTTTCCTTTCTTGGTGAAGGATTATGTGTATATGGATATATATATATATATATATATATATATATATATATATATTAAACCTATATATATACACACACACATACACACCACACACATATATATATATATATATATATATATATATGTGTGTGTGTGTGTGTGTGTGTGTGTGTGTGTGTGTGTATGTATTTATGTATGTTATAAGCTACATACAGACATACTATACATTTATCTATTATTTATATATTATAATTAGATAATATAATATTAATAGTATATATATTATATATATAATATATATTATAAGTCACTAGAAAGATGATTTAGGGCCATGATTGGCACAACGGCAGCTGAGTAACGGAATTGTATTAACTTTTCCTTCAGCATCTCTCTCTCTCTCTCTCTCTCTCTCTCTCTCTCTCTCTCTCTCTCTCTCTGGGTTTTAGGCGACACTGGCTGCTGGTTGCAACGGTGGTAGTGGAAGCGAGTTTCATACGTTATTGATGGCTTTCTTTCCATAAATATCTTCCGCGCGACCTTTCTTTGTGTGAACTTTCTGAGTTTCTTATCCGGGGCGGTCTGAACGTCCATTTGCCCGAAAATGCCTGGGTACCTTAGACGGCCCGGAGAGTTGAATTTATACATACATGCTACATGCATACATCCACTCGCATAGTCATATCTATGTATTAATGGCCAATATGATTCATTATATATGTGTGTGCTTGTATGTATGTATTGCCAATATATATAAATATTTATATATATATATATAATATATATATAGGATATATATATATATATATATATATATATATATATTGGCAATAAATTACAGCTGAAGAATACTCTAGTATCGTATGACTAATCAAAGAAGCTAAAGTGTTGTGACGATGGTTTAATTCAAAATTACTTGATGAGGGGAATTATTCATCGGTATCATAACCAGTATTTCTCTTTTATCACCTATTGCGTCATTGTGGCCATGAGGAATTCGCTCTAGTTTTCTCTTTCACGAGCAAAGCCTCTGCAATCAAGTTATTCCTCATATGATAATGTCGTTTTGCAAAGCTTGCTTATGATTTAGTCCTAAAAGCATTGAATCCTCGAGAAATTAGAAGGGAAATGTTCTTCCACTTTTGGACATATGCGGATCCTTCCGTACAATTGAAAGGAGTGTGGTAATTAACAAGTAAGAAATTGCGACGGAGTTTCCTCGGTGCAATCGTGTTTTCTGTACAGTGTGTATTGCTGTATGAGCCGTGGCCATTGAAGCTTTCACCACTGAGGCTAGAGGGCTGCAATTTGTTGTGTTTGGTCATTTGAGGGTGGATGATCAATATACCAATCTGCAGCCCCCTAGCCTCAGTTGTTTGTAAGATATGCGAGCTGACAGAAAAAGTGCCGACGGACAGACAAAGCCTTCACATTAGTTTTCTTACAGAAAACTAAAACATGACCACTCGGTAGACATCATACCTCCTCTGAGGCCACTCGATGTTAAGTAGATGAACTTGCACTAATGGATGCATGATTCATTATTCATCTGCAGTTAAGTTGCAACGTGCCGAGGATACCGTGTAAATGCAAGTGTTGTTACTCATCAGATGCTCGCCAATGCCGACTCAAAATTCATCTCCAATGAAAGTATTAGCCAGATTCATCCAAAACCGGTCGTCCGTTCTCGGGATATTTTGTTTAGACGTTGATACAGATACCGGGAGAAAAAAACATTATCTTCTTCCAGCTCCACAGGTGGAGGTGATTATGTTAAAAATTAACTAGATTTTGCCATATTGTTTCCAATCTCGTTATGTCGATGCAATTTGTGGATTGTGTTTTGTTTATGAATATATTTTGGTGGTCTTTTTCAGAATCAAGTATCTCTCTCTCTCTCTCTCTCTCTCTCTCTCTCTCTCTCTCTCTCTCTCTCTCTCTCTCAGACGCGTCTGTATCTTTAATTCAGAAGATGCATCTCTTGCCAGGTGTACAACAGGTTCTACACGCAGGCTGAATTGCAGCGGAATTCGGAATGAAGTATGGACAAGCTTTCCATTGTTCTCTGCCATTGACTCACTTGCTTACTTTGTCTTTATCACTTCGTTGATTGATTGGTTGATTGGTTCATTCAAAATGCATGAAATTTGGCGTCACAGTGTATGATCATATCGAAGGTGAAACTGTACGACTCGTCGAATATTAAATATTCGAATAAGAGTGAGTAGGTATTCGATAATCATCTTATAATGCAATTGATTCATGGAATCCTACAGCAAACGCTGCTGTTCAGATCTCTGATATTGTTCTAATATCTCACACGACTTGTTTGATAGTATTGCCCTGTACATGAACGGAAACTGTAGTGATGCATGAATTCTATAGATGAGTGGTTCTCGGTCTTTTTTAGTGATTGCACCCTCACTAATGCAATCATTACTGTGGCACCCCTTCTTCACCATCCCACCATATCGCATGAATTAATTTCTTATTTAATGAATAATATTATTAACCCTACTCAAACAAAAATCAACACACCGTGCATGCAGAAATATAATGTACAAAAAATTATGTGAATAATTATACGAAGACTCCTGCAAACTTTTTTTTACTTTCTTACAAATGTTCATTGAGATGGTCTAGCCAAGACAAAATTCATGACAATATTGCGGCACCCCAGGGTGCCAGGGCACTCAGTTTGAGAATCACCGACGGAATGTAGATGATTACTTTGAAGTATACTTTAGCTAACACTTGGCACTATTTCTGAACATGACAGGTCCCAAATATGATCAAGGTCACTGGCTACGTAAGTGTGTAGTAGGTGGCCAGAGCACCTGTGTACACTGTAACGGACCACGTATTTTAGGTAATAAAACTCGTCAAGTAAAACAGAACAAAAATAAGTGCTGGCAGATAATAGGGACAACAACTTACTAAAGCTTATTCTCTTGTGGAGAAACGAGGGTATTGAAAACGGTGAATTGTGAGCATTTAACTAGTAGCTTGAATTAAACCTGGTTAAGTAGTAATTTTAAAGATAAAAGAAACAATAATAAAATGCGTCGATGTTTCGTCTGCACAATCAAGCTTTCTGTACAACGTATAATGAATGCGGCATGAACCCGTCAGCTATGACCGGTAAATTCTCAGTTGCTCACAGATGCGGCATCCGGAAAGCGCTGCCAGAAGCACGATCCATGGCTAAATTTAACCTTAAATAAAATGAAAACTACTGAGCGTAGAGGGTTGCAATTTGTTATATTCGATGATTGGAGGTTGGATGATCAAAATAACAATTTGCAGCCCTCTAGCCTCAGTAGTTTTTTTTTAGATCTCAGGGCGGACAGAATAAACGCAGACGGACAGGCAGAAAGAGCCGGCACAATAGTTTCATCTTACAGAAAATTAAAACCCTATAGGCTGTATAGTAAATAAATCTCACAGATGCTCGGTCACGCCTATTAGAATATAGCTCCACTGGCTAGCATATTGCTAAAACTTAGGTGTATTTTTTGTTAAATTAATTTAAGAAGCAAATCAAGACGACACGCTACAATATATACGTATATATATATATATAATATATATATATATATATATATATATATATATATATTTATGTATATATATATTACATATATATATATATACATATATATATATACATATATATATATATATATATATATATATATATATATATATATATTTAATTTGTATTCGCTCTAAAAGGACTATTATTATTTTTCTTATTATATCAATCGTACATGGCAGAAATAATTCTCGTGTAAAGAAGAAAATCAGTTCAAGAGAGGTAGCAAACCCAATACCTTCCTGAGGCGCCTGAAGTTTAATGTTTATATTTGTACTTATTCCGTGGGTCCTCTTGCAAAATGTTATATATTTTGTTGTGAGTCCAATACATTTGAAAGAATTACTTTGTAGGGGCGGGGGCCATTTGTAAGGAAGATTGAAGATATCAGAGTCAAGAGGATTTTTTAAAATTTGTTACTTAAATTAAAGTGTAACATTTCCGTGTGTGGGGATGGGTTAGTTTACATGTTATTGCAAGCTGAATTTAAAATTCGTATAATTTATAGTATTTTTTTTAATTCCCATGATTCCTAATATTAGATAGTTATGGGTTGGACAATTGAGATTTACTAGTAATAATAATAATAATAATAATAATAATAATAATAATAATAATAAGTAATAATAATAGTAATAATAATAATATACTAATTAATTATTATTATTATTATTATTATTATTATTATTATTATTATTATTATTAACTTAAATTTTAAGGTAAATGGCGAGCAAATTTTCGTTAAGAAATCATGACCATAATTGGTAAAAGAACACCCATGAAATTAAGTGCAGTAAAAAGGAAGATGAAAATAATAAAGAAATAAATATATAGAATCTGATCCAGCATTTTATCTGCGCCATAATGGGGGATGGTTTTCGTAGCCTGCTCACATCAATCGCAGAGACCTGGCTTTAAATGGGGTCTTAAATCTAGACCATTAAATTCTCAGTGATTAATCCTCGATGGATTTCTCAGTTATATACTATTTATTCATCTGCGATTTAGGGTGTTGAAGTTTTGGCTTTTAAATAAAAAAGAATTGTTACACTCTTGCAACTTTTTTTAAAGTGACTTTAATTAAAATGAAGTAGGCATTTTTTTATTTGCACTCGTTCGGTTTATTTTATTTATTTATTTTTTTTTTTTTTTTTTTTCACTTTCCGTTCCAATGAACTGACTGGAAAACTTCAAACGAGCAACTCAGTTTCAGGGGAAAAACTATATATATATATATATATATATATATATTATATATATATATATATATATATATATATATATATATTTTGTGTGTGTGTGTCTTCCTTATTGCTTTTTATGTGCGATTTTGTGAAAAGATTAATCGTTAGGGTAGGTTACGTTTGAGGATAATACAGGTATATGTTGTTTTTTTCCTTAATTGAAAAAAAAGGGGAATATATACAACTGTATTTTCATGAGAACGGGGTTCTTTCGTGATTACTGTCGACTTCTATTTTTCATGATAAGGTATTAGACAGCAGTGACATATATTATACATAAGAAAATTATATTTTTGAGTTTCGTTATGGTGTGTTCTTCGTTCCCACAGCCATCCCAAAGTTAAGAGGTCGGTTGCTTTGATTGTCTTCTCAATAATCTCTGTGGAAAGCTGTGTTAATCCAAATCCTTCTTCGCTTTATCGCATCTTCTCATCCTTTGCCTAAATCTTGACCTATTCATAACAGGATTCACCCAAGTTACGATGCATATGACACAAAATAATTATTAGTTACCTTTAGAATTCCATTGTGGGTGTTTCGCTGGTCGCAGTTGGTTTAGATTTACTGTCCATAGATATTGATGGATATTCTGTCTTTCATGAAGGTTATGTACTCGATGCGGAATAGATCAATTATTATGCCATTGATCCATCGTATAATTGTGGAGCTTTTATAAAGGATATGAGATGCATTGTGTTGTGTATCTGTCTGGCCTTTCTCTTTAGTCCAAGTTGTTTACACTTGAAGGATGCCTTCTCTCTCTCTCTCTCTCTCTCTCTCTCTCTCTCTCTCTCTCTCTCTCTCTCTCTCTGCGTTCATTCCAAATTATGTAGTCTCTCTCTCTTTCTCTGAATTTACTTCAGATTGTGCTCTCTCTCTCTCTCTCTCTCTCTCTCTCTCTCTCTCTCTCTCTCCATTCATTCTAAATTATGTAGTCTCTCTCTCTCTCTCTGAATTTACTTCAGATTGTGCTCTCTCTCTCTCTCTTCATTCTAAATTATGTAGTCTCTCCCTCTCTGAATTTACTCCTGGTTGTATGTACTCTCTCTCTCTCTCTCTCTCTCTCTGAATTTACTTCAGATTGTGCTCTCTCTCTCTCTCTCTCTCTCTCTCTCTCTCTCTCTCTCTCTCTCTCTCTCACCCCTAGAATAGATAATGAAGATAATGATATAGAAGTAAGGGACGAAAATAGTGAATATTTAGCTGACATAGAAATTAATGAAGCTGATATTGTGCAGGCAATTAATGAAATTAAAAATGGAGCTGCTGCAGGGCCTGATGGAATCCCTGCTATTTTGTTAAAGAAAGTAGTTCATTCTATCGCAAAGCCACTTGCAATATTATTAAGACAAAGTGTAGATACAGGCAAGATTTATGATGAGCACAAATTAGCATATATCACCCCTACTTTCAAAAGTGGATCAAGACTTGAGCAAGTAAATTATAGGCCTGTGAGTCTAACATCACATATTATGAAAGTGTATGAAAGGGTAATGAAGAAAAATATTATGAAACATTAATAAAAAATAAAAAAATAATTTGTTTAATATAGGCCAACACGGTTTCGTACCCGGAAAAAGTACACAAACCCAACTGTTAGTCCACCGTGAGAACATATTCAAAAATATGAAAGCGGAAATGAACAGATGTGGTTTATCTAGACTTTGCAAAGCTTTTGACAAAGTAGACCATAATATATTAGCAAAGAAAATTAGAAAACACAATATCGTAGATAAAATAGGAAGATGGTTAAAAGAATTTTTACACAACAGAAAACAGATAGTTATTGCAAACGATGAGAAATCGGATGAAACCAAGGTAATATCCGGTGTGCCACAAGGTACGGTGTTAGCTGCAATACTGTTTGTTATTATGATTGAAGACATAGACAGTAATGTTAAGGATTCGGTAGTGAGTAGTTTCGCTGATGACACAAGAATAAGTAGAGAAATTACTTGTGATGAAGATAGGAACGCTCTACAAAGAGACCTTAACAAAGTATATGATTGGGCAGAGGAAAATAGGATGGTATTTAACTCTGATAAATTTGAATCAATAAAGTTATGGAGACAGAGAAGGAAAGCTATATGCATATAGGGGACCTAATAATGAGACATCACAAATAAGGAAGCAGTTAAAGACCTTGGTGTGATGATGAATAGGAACATGTTATGCAATGATCAAATAGCAATTCTGTTGGCAAAATGTAAAGCAAAAAACATGGGAATGTTGTTACGGCACTTCAAAAACAAGAAAACAAAAGCTGAACACATGATTATGCTTTATAAAACATATGTTCGTAAGCTCCACTTGAATATTGCAATATGATATGGTACCCACACTATCAAAAGGATATTGCACAAATAGAGAGTGTACAAAGGTCCTTTACAGCTAGAATAGAAGAAGTTAAGGACCTTGACTACTGGGAAAGACTACAATCATTAAAATTATATAGTCTAGAAAGGAGAAGAGAACGCTACATGATAATTCAGGCATGGAAACAGATAGAAGGAATAACAGAAAATATCATGGAACTAAAAATATCAGAAAGAGCAAGCAGAGGTAGATTAATAGTGCCCAAAACAATACCAGGAAAAATAAGGAAAGCACACAGGACATTAATCCACTACGCACCAGCATCGATAATGCAGCGTCTATTCAATGCGTTGCCAGCTCATCTGAGGAATATATCAGGAGTGAGCGTAGATGTGTTTAAGAATAAGCTCGACAAATATCTAAACTGCATCCCAGATCATCCAAGATTGGAAGATGCAAAATATACCGGAAGATGTACTAGCAACTCTCTGGTAGACATTAGAGGTGCCTCACACTGAGGGACCTGGGGCAACCCGAACGAACTGTAAGGTCTGTAAGGTAAGGTCTCTCTCTCTCTCTCTCTCTCTCTCTCTCTCTCTCTCTCTCATTCTAAATTACGTAGTCTCTCCCTCTGAATTTATTCCTGGTTGTATGTACTCTCTCTCTCTCTCTCTCTCTCTCTCTCTCTCTCTCTCTCTCTCTCTCTGTATTTATTGCAAGGTGCGTACTTTCTGAAGGTTAGTAGCATCGATTGGTTGGCTAGCGTGTGGAGGCGGGCTGAAAAGTGTTATACCATCCACGATCACGCAAAAGTTTCAAAGGTTGCCACGTCACGTATGAGCAACATTTTTTCTCTCGGTCTGTGGATGAATGTTATTACCTTGATGAAGTATCCCCCCCCTCCCCCACCTTTTTTTTAGCCTGGTACATCATGCACTTTGCTCATATCTAAATTCAGATGTGGCTTTTGCACTTTAAAATTTGTTTTAAGTATTATTTAAAGGTCATTGTATGCCTCAAACTTTGTATTTTTTTTCTTTCTTTTATGTTAATATTTTGTTCGGGGTCACTGTGTTGAGAAAAGTTTGGCACTCTTGAATTAATAATAAAAATTCTCTCTCTCTGTCTCTCTCTCTGTTCGGGATGTATTGAAATATTTGGTACGTTCATGTTTATTGTACCTGGTACACCAACTCTCTCGCCCTGTGTGTGTGTGTGTGTTATAATCGCTATCATTTCCTTTGTTTTGTGTTACTAACTTATGGTATTGGTGACAGCAAGGAGCTGGTGGTAGAGACTAAGGCCCATTTACGACTAGGGGAACGACTGATGAATTACTGGCATGTAATCCGTGTGAAATTATACGTTATAAGTCTGTCGATTGAAGAGAGAGAGAGAGAGAGAGAGAGAGAGAGAGAGAGAGAGAGAGAGAGAGATTGTATTGGTAGTGATGACGTTCGTCACGTTTCATTCGATTTATGCCTATCGTTCAGAGAGAGAGAGAGAGAGAGAGAGAGAGAGAGAGAGAGAGAGAGAGAGAGAGAGCTTTGCTTTTATGTTCATTATTGTTGTTATTTTATATGTTGCTGATTGTCATTGTTGTGTTTGTTTGTTCTTAATTAGTGCTGTTAGGTTTTCTATATGTTTTGCGTATCCCTGGTCATAAGCAAGAGATTTATTGAATTACTTGGCTGACTCTTCGAGCTTAATTAACTTTTGACCTTATAAACACTAACACTTGTTATTTTTTCTTTTTTTATGAATAGAATCTCTTCTCTCTGTATTTCCCTTTACTTCCTTTTACTTCAAGTCAACGGCCCCTGTGGGATTGTTCCATATGAAAAGGGTTCATCTTCTGAACAACAATAATAATAATAATAATAATAATAAAATAATAATAATGATGATGATGATGATATTCGTGCCAAACATTTATTATCTACGACTTTTTGTCGTTAACTTTATTAGGCGAAAGCTCTGCTACCAAACTTTGGAATTTATTTCCACCTTCTTTCATTTTTACCGATATCACTGACCTCTGCAAAATAAAGAAAAATGAAAATAGAAAAGAAAAAAACATGAAAAATAATCATGCCAATTCTCAGTTATCCCCCGTGGTAGTATATCGTTAGTTATTCAGATCATGAACCCTATTCATATAGAACAATCCCGCAGGGGGCTTTGGCTTGAAATTCATGCTTCTAAAGAATTTGAAGTTCGTGAGGAAGAAGTAAGAGAAGAGATCAGTTATTAGAAGAGGAAAATGAATTAACAAAATGATAAGTAATTAGTAAGAAATGTAAGTAAATTATTAAGGAACGTGCAGTTTTGGAAAATGGTCGTCGCAATGCACAGCTGTTTTGCGGTGAATGGGATATGTATCCCGTGACGTCATTAGCCTACTCCTGCGCAGTCGGTGAATGTTACGGTTTCTCGAGTAAAAGATGCGCGGCAAATCCCTCCTTCGGGCGGTGGGTCGGTGCTGGCTCCGAGCCCCACCTGCAGCGTCGTTTTCTCCTGCAGGTGGATCTTCTGTCTCCCCCAGCGAATAGTTCCTGAAGGTTCCATATTCTTCTTACGCTGGGCGACTTTTCGGGACGGGTACTGGTCTCCTCGGTAGAACGTCATATATATATATTCTTCTGTTGCTTTGAGGTTGTTTCTTGGAAACTTTTTTTATTTTTTAAAACGCAGGGTCCTTTTTTTTTAGCAGTTTTAATCTTGTCTTTAATTTTTGTTTCCTTGATAAGACGTTGTTTTATTTTGTTGATCGGGAGATTATTAAGATGCGATTGTATTGAGATTGTTCGGAACTAAGTCTAAATGAAGGTAAACATTGAGGAAGATTGATGATGCAGAATGTAGTGGGAAGTATAACATTCTCTCTCTCTCTCTCTCTCTCTCTCTCTCTCTCTCTCTCTCTCTCTCTCTCTCTCTCTCCTTGTAGAGAGGTTGTCTTGTAATTGTGGAACATGTACAAGGAGAGTGAATGGCTGAAAGAGGAAAAATAGCAACTTCCTCATTTGTGCGCCATTGTGGTTATCACGTTACAATTGCACGTAATGCTCTCCACAGGAATGTTCTCCTCCCGTTTTTCCAACACCGTTTTACTGGTTCATTGATTTTCTCGGAAAGTGGCTCTCACGCAGACTCAGACACGTGCACACACACATACATACATACATACATACATACATACATACATACATACATACATACATATATATATATATATATAATATAATATATATATATATATAATAATTAATTAATTATACACATACACGTGTATATGTATATATAAATACCTATACATATATATACACACACTTGTATGTTTATGTATATACATACACATACATAAATAAATACATACAAACATATATTTTATACATACATACACACATACGTATCCGCAAGTATTGTAAGCGGGTTAGCGTCAGTGACATCAGCTGTGGATATGTGCCGCCAACCACGAACAGACACTATATTTTACAAATTATTATAAAAAAAAAAACCGGGTTTCTCATTTCTTAGAGAATTCATTTGACCTTTGCTGTTGCGCGCTCTAACGTCTCGTAGGATGTACTACAACGGTTGCATTTCCCCTAATATAATCATATTCTCGCATTAAATTTCGACGGGAAATGTTGGTAAACCGTGCAGGATGCATTCACTCTTCTTATCGTAGAACGTTGAGTGCTTTGGTTAGCCACACTGATTCTCCTCTCTGTCTCTCTGTATAAGTATGTTTTACATATATATATAATTATATATACCATATATATACACTCTCTCTCTCTCTCTCTCTCTCTCTCTCTCTCTCTCTCTCTCTCAACACACACACACACACACACACACACACACACACACAAATCCTGATTACAGAGAGAACTCTAGCTATTTACATAAACGTTTTTGCTCTTGTACATAGTCAGTTTTTATATACGTGCATATTGACTTGTTTGTTATATACAAGTTTTTATATACACACATGTATACGTCTTTGTTATAGACAGTTGGATGCCCATACAACGTATATGTGTATACATGAAATCATTTTACTTATCTTGCTGGACGGCCATCGACGAAAATTTAATAACTATGGGTCCGGTCAGAGCGTGGACGGGTGTAGGCCAAAAAATGACATAAGATGCTGACAGTACATAAGTCTCTTGATCATCATTTCATATATATATATATATATATATATATATATATATATATATATATACATATATATATTGATATTGATATTTATATTTATATATATATATATATATATATAGTATATATATATATATTATATTTATATATATTATATATTATATATATTTATGTGTGTATATATATATATCATATATATATATATATATATAGATAGATAGATAGATAGATAGATATAGATATATAGATATAGATATACTTATATACAAACATACAGTGACCCCGACAGGTTTTAATCCGTTATGTACCCACTTTTGCGGCGTGTTTATTATAAGCCCGTTGAGGTTGTACTTATACATATAAAAAAAGAGAGTAATAGTAAGTGCAGAAGATAAGAGGCAATTTGAAAAGCTCATTAAGATATGCTACTAGAATACACATTCAACAAATAAATCACCTGCCAACAAGAAAGAAGGAAAATACTTTAGACCTAGTATTTGTGAACGAGATGAATTATGTTAAAGAAATAATAGTTTATAATGCGAATATTTCAGACCATAATGTTCATAAGAATTAACAGTTCATTTCCAAAGCAAGTGAAAATAGAGATAAGCAAGAAATGAAAAAGTGGGAAGGATATGGAAAATACAAACTTCTACAGTAAAAATATAAAATGGTCAGAAATTAATGAAGAATTTAAACAAAGATTGGGATAACATTTTCGTAAGGTGATGAACCATAAGGGTAAATACGGAGATATTATATAAAATATTGGAGAAAATAGGAGGGAAAAAAAAAAAATATATACCGAAGAAGAAAAGTAAAACATCATTCATGCATACCAAGAGACAGAAGGATCTTATTCCAGAAAATCAGAAAGTGGAAAAAAGGTCTTGCAAAAGAAAAAAATGCATGGAAAGTTATAGAACTAAAAAGTAAGATAGAAAATGCAGAAACAAAAGATTTATACAATCAAAAGAAAAGAAGAAAACGGGACTTGGAAGAAAAAACCCATTAAATATCAAGCAAAACCCCAACTATTATACGCATATGCGAAGAAGATGAATAAAAGAAGAATAGAAATAGGCCCTCTGAGAATTGAAAGGGAGATTAACGAATGAAAAAAAGGAAAAAACAAAGGTTTGCAACATACTGGCAGAACTGATATAAGAGAGAATTCACCCCTAGAATATGATAATGAAGATAATGATATAGAAGTAAGGGATGAAAATAGTGAATATTTAGCTGACATAGATATTAATGAAGCTGATATTGTGCAGGCTATTAATGAAATTAAAAATGGAGCTGCTGCAGGGCCTGATGGAATTCCTGCTATTTTGTTAAAGAAAGTAGTTCCATTCTATCGCAAAGCCACTTGCAATATTATTAAGACAAAGTGTAGATACAGGCAAGATTTATGATGAGCACAAATTAGCATATATTACCACCCCTACTTTCAAAAGTGGATCAAGAACTAGAGGCAAGTAATTATAGGCCTGTGAGTCTAACATCACATATTATGAAAGTGTATGAAAGGGTAATGAAGAAAAATATTATGAAACATTTAATAAAAAATAATTTGTTTAATAAAGGACAACATGGTTTCGTACCCGGAAAAAGTACACAAACCCAACTGTTAGTCCCCCACCGTGAGAACATATTCAAAAATATGAAAAAGCGGAAATCGGAATGAAACAGATGTGGTTTATTTAGACTTTGCAAAAGCTTTTGATAAAGTAGACCATAATATATTAGCGAAGAAAATTAGAAAACACTCAATATCGGTGGATAAAGTAGGCAAGAATGGTTAAAAGAATTTTTACACAACAGAAAACAGATAGTTATTGCAAACGACGAGAAATCGGATGAAGTCAAGGTAATATCCGGTGTGCCGCAAGGTACGGTGTTAGCTGCAATACTGTTTGTTATTATGATTGAAGACATAGACAATAATGTGAAGGATTCGGTAGTGAGTAGTTTCGCAGATGACGGACAAGAATAAGTAGAGAAATTACTTGTGATGAAGATAGGAACGCTCTACAAAGAGACCTTAACAAAGTATATGATTGGGGGGGGGCAGAGGTAAATTAGGATGGTTATTTAACTCTGATAAATTTGAATCAATAAATTTATGGAGACAGAGAAAGAAAGCTATATGCATATAAGGGACCTAATAATGAGACCATCACAAATAAGGAAGCAGTTAAAGACCTTGGTGTGATGATGAATAGGAACATGTTATGCAATGATCAAATAGCAACTCTGTTGGCAAAATGTAAAGCAAAAATGGGATGTTGTTTTACGGCACTTCAAAAACAAGAAAAGCTGAACACATGATTATGCTTTATTAAAAACATATGTTCGTAGTCCACTTGAATATTGCAATATGATATGGTACCCACACTATCAAAAGGATATTGCACAAATAGAGAGTGTACAAAGGTCCTTTACAGCTAGAATAGAAGAAGTTAAGGACCTAGACTACTGGGAAGACTACAATTCTTAAAATTATATAGTCTAGAAAGGAGAAGAGAACGCTACATGATAATTCAGGCATGGAAACAGATAGAAGGAATAGCAGAAAATATCATGGAACTAAAAATATCAGAAAGAGCAAGCAGAGGTAGATTAATAGTGCCCAAAACTATACCAGGAAAAATAAGGAAAGCACACAGGACATTAATCCACTACGCACCAGCATCGATAATGCAGCGTCTATTCAATGCGTTGCCAGCTCATCTGAGGAATATAGCGGAGGATGGAGCGTAGATGTGTTTAAGAATAAGCTCGACAAATATCTAAACTGCATCCCAGACCATCCAAGATTGGAAGATGCAAAATATACCGGAAGATGTACTAGCAACTCTCTGGTAGTACATTAGAGGTGCCTCACACTGAGGGACCTGGGGCAACCCGAACAAGATGTAAGGTCTGTAAGGTAAAGGTAAGGATTACTCTAAAACCTAAAAAGAAAAAAAACTTGTAAATTTGATAAAGATAATAACCACCAAGAAATATTAGCCCTAGATAACGACCCCCGAAAACCCTTGGGGTCACCATCCAGGGAAGATCATATATATATACACACACACAACACACACACACACACATATATATATATATATATATTATATATATATATATATATATATATATATATGAATAATTATCACATCGAACCGTGATTCATTTATATATCATTCAAGCTACAAATGTCCTTTAATATCTAAATTCACTCTACCTCCCAAAATGATATATTTTCATATATGTACCGAAGGGAAATTTTTTAGTTGATAATAATTTCGTCCCCCCGTGGGATCGAACCACCGTCCAAGTGGACGGGGACGAAATCAGGACAGTCAGTGACGCTAATCCAATCAAGCCAACCAGATGCTATGTTGGCTGATTGGGATAGCGTCACTGACTGTCCTGATTTCGTCCCCGTCTACTTGGACGGTGGTTCGATCCCACGGGAGGACGAAATTATTATCAACTAAAAAATTCCCCTTCGGTACACATATGAAAATATATCATTTGGGTAGGTTAGAGCTGAATTTAGATATTAAAGGACATTTGTAGCTTGAATGATATATATATATATATATATATAAATATATATATATATAATAATACTATAATATAATATATAGATATATATATATATATAAGTCACACCTTGTGTATTCTATCTGAAAAGCAGAAAAGGTCGTACAACGAACACCAACGCTTTCAGTTTGCGTTGCTTTTCACGCGTGAATTATTGGCAAACTGCATTTAATCCCATCCCCGATATCTGGGTTGCATCTCTCTCTCTCTCTGCATAACACTCATGAATCTAATACGGCCGTTTTGAGCCCTTACATATCAAAACAACAGGCTTAGGAAAATCGCTTTTACCATTTTCCTCTAATATAAGCGAATTCCTTTCTTTGCGTCTCCACGTTTAATCTCGATGCTTTGTGGCATTATTCCTTTTTGATTGTCTCCTTTTCTCTCTCCCAGGTAACGGTAACGATGGTTGAGTTCATCATTATTGTTAATTATTGTGTATATAATCGATCGAATGACAAAAATGACCTAACAGGAACATTTTTACAAAATCTCTCTCTCTCGTCTCTCTCTCTCTCTCTCTCTCTCTCTTCTCTCTCTCTCTCTCTCTCTCTCTCTAATATATATATATATATATATATATATATTATATATATATATATATATTATTATATATATATATATATATATATATATAAATTATATATATATATATATATTATGATATATATTATATAATAATGTATATGTGTGTGTACATATATATATATATATATATATATATATATATGTATATTATATATATATTAAATATGTAAAATTATATATGTACATATTTACTTAACATACATACATACATATATATATATATATATATATATATATATATAATATATATATATTATATGAGGGTGTGTGTGTGTATGTATGTATGTTATGTAAATATGTACATATATATATATATATATATATATATATATAATATATATATATATATATATATACACACACACACACACACACACACCCACACATATACATACTTGTATGCTCCTCTCTCTCTCTCTCTCTCTCTCTCTCTCTCTCTCTCTCTCTCTCTGTATGTATTGCGAGCCCCCGTATTTACCGTAACATTACCCAAGCCAAAGCTGGGCAAACCGTAATCAGACGGCATATCAAGGTGGAAGTCCTTGAATTCCCGACAACTTGAATATGAACACCTGTAACTGACATTCCTCAGCATGTGTATCATGGCCCAGGTGCTGAATCCATAAATATACACAGCAATAAAAGTGAGATTAATCGTCTCGAATGTTTAATTGATCGTTAGAGCGTCCCGACCAGAAAACGCTCGTCGAATGAGCAAGAAAACGAGATTGTCACTGACCTTCGTACGTTGCGACTCATTTCGGTGGTTTTAAGGTTATCGTCGCCATTTCAGTTAAGGTCACTTTTATGATCGCCGGATTGAATCGTAGTTCCCGTGTTTTCTAGGTTGAGCCGTTACAGGAATTGGCGTTTGTCGTGAATTGGCAGAATTATAAACAATTTGAGGATAAATCTAGATGTTTGTTAGGATGTCTTGAGAGTTGGCTTCGTTTATTATGTCGACTTCGTTTATTTAGCAATGGGAAGAAATTATCCCTAGTGTGGATGATGATTTATAATTAAGAATATTTTTAAATTGTACACTATAGTAGATTTACATCAACCTTGCATTTGATGTCTAGGCCAGTCCCTTACGACGCTCCTGATTGGTTATTGATAAGCCAATCACAGGGCTGGAAACTCTCAGTCTCTCTCGAGAGTTCACATGGGTAGGATCTGTGTTCCACCTCTCCTGAGGGATACGTCTTTCAAAAGTATCCCTCAGGAGAGGTGGGACATACATCCTGCCTATGTGAACTCTCGAGAGAGACTGAGAGTTTCCAATCCTGTGATTGGCTTATCAATAGCCAATCAGGAGCGTCGTAAGGGACTGGCCTAGACATCAAATGCAAGGTTGATGTGAATCTACTATAGTACAGGCATAAGGAAGCCTGCATAAATATTTTGGAATATCGATATAGGTTTAGTTCGTAAATTTATTTCAGCTTATTTAAAAATATATATCCATGGTATATATATCTTGGTATTGGCAAATGCCTACCTTTTTTTATACGGGTAATTTTACGTCATAAATCAAGTTGCATATTGAAATATCGGTACCTTCATAAGGAAGTATATACCATTACGATGAATACTAGTCGTGAATTGTGTTAAAATGTTAGCGAGGATATCTTCTAATAGGAACTTTTCTTTAAGAATTATTTTTAATTTGTTTGATACATGCATTGGTTCATTTTATATCCCCAAAAGCGTTATTCATTATGCATTTCGGTTTGACGTCTTTTATTTGATTCGGGTGACAATTTTTTTTAGATGTCAATCACTCGTCATAAATCCCACAAATGCATAAATAAAGAGTTATTTATATTTCATATTGTAACGGATCCTTATTTGACAGATTTCTTCATATTTTGAGTACCTCTCCTATAACCCTTCCTCTTGCACGTGGTGGGTATATCTCTTTTAGGAGGTTATGCTTGGCTATAGCTCTCCCCCTCCCCCCTCTTATTTATTTTTTTTTCTTTTATGTGTTAGGCCTGGTTTGTATGAAGCAGTCATTTGCAGTTCCTCATACGAGGGCAGAACTGTACACTGCCTTAGCCTTAACATTAAGATTGATGTACATGTTGCTATTTGGAGCCCTCGTAATGCATAAATTTATTTTCTTCTTTGTTATCTTCGTCCATTGTCGGCCCGTGTAAGTCGGGGACATTTGCACCTAATCAACGTGAGTAGTTTCTGTCGTGATCGGCAAATATATATATAAATGTAAATGATCGTATGTAACCTAATGGAAATTTTTTTTAAATTCGTTTTTATAATTAGCCAATACGCCTGGTGGTGGGAAGCCTTTTTGTAATTGGTTTTCGTGTCGCGTTATCCATTTAAAACAGTTATTTTATAATAGGATCATTGGATCATTTCGCAGCAGACCATGGCTCTCTCTCTCTCTCTCTCTCTCTCTCTCTCTCGTTTTCATATATATATGTATATATATATATGTATATATATATATGTATATATATATATATGTATATATGATATGTATATATGTATATTTATATTTATACTATATATATATTTATATATATATATATTTATATATATATATATATATATATATATATATATATATATATATATACTCGTATGAGTAACTTCATTCCCAAATACTTGCTAACAACCGGAAGACAAACTATATATCTATATATATATATATATATATATATATATATATATATATATATATAATATATATAATTAAATATAATTATATATTTTATATTATATATATTATATATATATATATATAATATATATATATATATAGTAATGTTTGTTTTCCGTGTTAGCAAGTATTTGGCAATGAAGTTACTAGCTCTATGGCCTTCTCCAATCTGGCGGCGACCATTCACACTTTAACATCAACATCCCAAATTCAAGACCACATAATATTAATGCAAATAATTTAGAGTATGCTGACACTCAAATTCACGACCACATAATATACAGAAAATTTAGTGTACGCTAACATTGAAATTCAAGACCACATAATTTACAGAAAATTTCGTGTGTGCTGACACTTAAATTCAAGACCACATAATATTAATACAAGTAATTTATTGTATGCTAACACTGAAATTCAGTACTACATAATATACAAGTAATTTAATGTATTTCAACACTCATATTCAATACTACATAATATATAAGTAATGTAATGTATGCTAACACCCAAATTCAAGATCACATAATATTAATACAAATAATTTATTGTATGCCAACACTCCAATTCCCTTCACTTCACCTTTTCCTCCTCTTGCGTCACCTCCGCCTGTGCGGGCGAACTTTCAGGGTTGATCGGGAAAAATGGAAAGTTTTCCTACAGAAGCAGCGACTTTTACGGCTCGGGCAGTCATGTTTGTGTTTGGGAGTCGAAATTCGTGCGATTCGCGCGTTTATATATTTGAAGATTTTAGGGATACTTAAAGATATTTAAGGATGTTATGTTTGAGGATATGTGCACTGTGCAGGGATTGGGCTCAATTGATCGGAATATCTTTGTGGAGTATGCGTGCGCCTTAATGTGTCTTGACTTTTTGAAGGTGTTGATATCGACTGTAAAAGAGTTTCAGTTCTTTATTTATCATACGGATGTGTATTATTATTATTATTATTATTATTATTATTATTATTATTATTATTATTATTATTATTAGAGCCGTAGAACAGAACATCTTGGTCATGGAGCGCAGCGGAGCGGAACGACTTATTATTGTTATTCATTATTATTATTATTATTATTATTATTATTATTATTATTATTGACAATCAAAAGCCACAGTAGTGTTAAAATATATTATTGTACAATGCTAAAAAAAATACAAGGAGAGAATTTCGGATACTGCTCCGAAAGTCTCTCCTTGTATTTTTTAGCATTGTACATAATATATTTTAATACTACTGTGGCTTTTGATTGTCAATATTATAGCCTCGTTACGGAGGTTCCTTAGTTCATTATTATTATTATTATTATTATTATTATTATTATTATTATTATTATTATTATTAGACCACGTATATAAAGCAGTGGTCTATGTCGCATGATAAGCGACAGGTAGCCATTCTGCAGCAGACCCATCACTCTGATTAATGAAAAATACCGACGGAATCGTTGGGGAAGAAGTGTTGGAGATTGTTGGCGCTTGGGAATGAGCGTTGGCGTTGGGGGAAGAGAGAATTTGATGATAATGCTTGATCGATCCGGGAGAGAGATTTGACTAAGGCTGACATTTTCCTGGGTTACATAATAAGAGTCGGCAGCTCTTGGAGGTGTTGTGGGTGAAATGTCAGGATTGTAGTCTTCTTGGTGAATTGTGGGCGTATCTAGAAAGCAATTTCCCGTTCCGTGTTAATTGCCTGTGCGGGAAATTAGAAAAATAAATTGTGTACATTAAATAGAAGAGAATACTAACTTCGCGTTAATTGCAAGTGGTGGTAATTAGTGAAATGAACATATCTTGAAACTAGAATGTTAATTTTATAATAATTACCCGGGGTTTTATAGCGTTGCTTGTCCCTCCTACTTTTTCCCAGCCAGTCTGGCAAAGTTAGCTTACATTCCCATATTCCAAGGGCTGTTTAAAGGTTGTGAGCTAGAGAGTGTTCCGTACGAATCAGTTCCAGTGAACCGTCTCCTTATAAATCCCCAAAAAGAAGAAGTATGTTTCTCTCTCTCTCTCTTCTTCCGTCTCTCCATCACGTTGTGTCTTCTCATCTCTCTCGTAGTCTCTCTCTCTCTCTCTCCTCCTCTCTTCTCCTTTTTTATGCTGTTAGGTAAAGCCAGCATTTAACCCAACAATGGTTCCTGCTAGTTGAACATCTCATAAGTTTTATACTGTATACTACTGCCCCCACCCCTTCTCCCGCCATTTTTGTTTTCTTAGCGGTCTAAGTAAATTTTAGCTCATTTTCCCGTCATGGTGCCTTCACCAGGAAATTTGTCAGTCAAAAAATTGAAGTATATGGTACCACGAACATCCAAGTTAAAAGGAAACTTCACATAGGACAATCACGGGGAATTTCAAGGAAGGAAATATACAAGACTTTGTGTACAGGAATGTATGCTAACCGTTTGTTAAGCTTGCAAGAGACAATAGCTCTCGGGGTCGATGGAGGCTATAGGGGAATGTTTGGCGGTGCACCGCTTGTACACGGTAGTTAGGCAGCAAGGTCGTCCTCCCATGTCGGTTAGAGATACAGAGCCGTCACTTGCTTCCACGGTTACTGAACTAGGAAATATCGATTACTCCTTTTCTTTATTATACAGAGAGAAAGATATTTATTATATATATATATATAATATATATATATATATATATATATATATATATATATATATATATATATCTATATATATAGAGAGAGAGAGAGAGAGAGAGAGAGAGAGAGAGAGAGAGAGAGAGAGAGGTGCCAACAATAAAGTAGTAGCTCATATTGGTGCGAATCTAGTCAAAAGATTATAAAAAATATAAATAAATAAATAAATAAATAAAGAAATCAGAACAACGAATCTAAATGTGAAACTTTAATACCAGTAACAGTTTCACTTTTCTGGAGTGAAAGGCCTCTGATATCTTCTATGCATCACCCGGATATCGGCGCTTGAGGCGTCTTGAGAAATCTCCGTAGGTAGCAAAACCCGATGAGTCCCGGATCGTCTCATGTCACAGTCTTTCTGCTCGTTTTTGTTTGTTTCGTTCCCATGGCGCCCTTGTTGCAGAGCTTGTGTTCTTCTGCCTTGTTCATTGAGGATATCCTGTTCTTTTGACCAGAGACCTGTTGTTAAGTGTTCTTTTGGGGGGACGATTATTTAAGGGTAGCGTTGACTCATTTAACTGTTGTTTTTCGTCATTGTGTTATGCTCTCCCTGGATTGGGAGATCTTTCTCCTTTTTTTGCTCCCGGCCCAAATGAGGGAGCTGAGATATACGTGGTTTGTTATACGTGGCATTTTGATGTACTTTTGTTGGACCATGTTCAAGAGCTTGTAATGTTAATAACCGTGTATGTTGTGGTCAATAAACTTCTATCTATCTATCTGTCTGTCTATCTATACGCCGTTAGTTATGATATTCATGAGTTATTCGAGGTCGTTGTCCTAATGAAAATACTGGTCTCGAGATATTCTCAATCGACTTGTATTGTGTGTTTGTATGTTTTTTTTTTTTTCCTGCTGTTTCCTTGCTTGGTATGTTTTGTATTTCAATTATTTATTAAGAATATCATATTAGATTAAACATCATGAAACAGTAATTACAGAACACCATCGACAATAAATAGATGAAACTTGTAATTCAGTAACTAATTAAGACTAGATAGTTCCTTTACTACACGTCAACATTAGTATATAAGAAAAGCAGGTGTAATGGTGGAGAAAACTGAAGGGTAAATGGAACTTACGATCGTTTTCTCTAAAGTTATTGTATAAAGCTGTGATTAAAGTGATAGTAAAACGGGTTGAATTAAGAAAAGGTTAGATAATGTTTTACAATAGGTAATAAGGATTTTATAAAACGATCATTTATGCTCCATCAGCTCCAATTAAAGATAAAGTAAAAGATTTATTGGACTCATTACGAAGCATCCACGTGAGAATTATACTTAATTCATAAAAATATTTCGTGGATGTTTTATCAATTTGTTGGGACAGCCACAAAATTCTCCCGATTTATGAATAATTATAATAAATATATCATAAAAGAGATAGGTTTAATCCGAAGCGGCTGCAAGAATGAATGATATAGATTTTTATGAAATTTCTAAAAATTTAGACATTTTAGTAAAGAAAAATAATATATTTCAAACCACTGATAAGAAAGATCCTGACGTCATTGGTAATGGTTCAGTTTATAAATCCTCGTTGCTTGAGTTGGACAAACGCGTATGTATTTATTTATTTATTTATTTATTTATTTATTTATTTATTTTGCAAGGAATGCATTAAATAACAGGTTACTTCCGGTTTAAGTATTGGTACAAGAATTTTTTCATGATTGTATTGCGCATGTAGTTTTACAAATTAGGTTATGACGTAGAGTTTTTGGTATTAAATATTGTATTTATTGTGGTTTTCTTCTTATCTATAAGCCATGATCATTCGTAGGTACATACATCCATCATCCATCCATCCCTATATAGAAACAAAGAGAGAGAGAGAGTTAACTATAAGCCATGAGGATTCGTAAGCACATACATCCGTCCATCCCTATATAGAAACAGAGAGAGAGAGAGAGAGAGAGAGAATGCATTAGTTTATTAGGAAATTTTGATATATTTTTAATATGTATGTGTGGTAGTATATATATATATATATATATATATATATATATATAGTATATATATATATAAATATATCTATATATATAGATATATATATATATAATATATATATATATCTATATATATATATATATATATATATATATATATATATATATATATATATTGTTTTTTTAGGGGCTTTTACACGCAATATTTGAATCAAGGTGAAAAAGTGTATTGAGTGTCGCAGTTCTTAGATAACGCCGGAATAGCGTTTACTACCATAGAAAGGGCATAATTATTGTGCCGCCCGTTATGTAAGGGCCATAAACACCATAAGAGCCTGTGGCTGTATACACAGGTGCAAAAAATTAACAAGTCTGGTGTATAGGCGTCTTGTTCAAGGGCCACGCATCGTTTCGGGAATGCCAGGGATTACGTAAAAATTCTTGTTATATCAGTGTATTGAACTATGGAGTTTTTTCTTTTTGTTTTGGCAATGCATGGAATCTACAGTGTCTTTTATTTGTCATTGCAATGCAGCGAATTTTTCAATATATTTTCATTTGTTTCTGTCAGTACTAGGGATTATTGATTATTTTTTATTATGTACTGGCAGTTCCGAGACTTATGCAGTATTTTTTCTTATTTGTTCTGACATGGCCAAGGATTGTAGCGGTTTTTTTTAGGCAATTCAGTGGATTTTTTTATTGTTTTATTCGTTCTGTCAGTGCCAGGGATTTTGCATTATTTTTATATGTTCTGTCAATTCCGTGGATTGTGCAATGTGTATTTTATTTGCTCTGTGAGTTACATGAAGTATTCAGTTTTTTTTTTTTTTTTTTTTTCGTTCGGAAAACGATAAGGTGTAGTTTATTTCTGGCATTTGCAGGGATTATGCACGTGTTTTTGTGAAGGGAATGCCAGGAGAATTGCGCAGTTTTCTCTGGGAATAGATTATGCAATGCTTTGGGAGAAGGGGTAGGGAGCCATTGCAAGGGATTATGAAATTAATTTTTTCTTGGGATTATGCAGTTTTTTTCTTTTTTTTTTAATATCTGGGATTATGCGATATTTCGTGAGCTATATGGAAAGGAAAGTGGTATTTGGGACAGAAATAAAACACTTATCGGGTTAAGTACATCTGAAGAGGAAAGAATGACGGCAAACCTACCCTTCATTTGACGCTCTCAATGAGAATCATGAAAAAAAGAGTATTTATTTTCTCCTACCTTAAGTTGCCGGAAGAATTATTTGGGTTTCGTAAGAACAGATTTAATATATATACATCCTCTCCGTTATGAAATGCCTTCTTAAGCCAGGTATTTATGAAAGTATTCATTTCATCATATCCGCTGGCCTGCTAAGCCTTGGTGTCCTTACGTGAATAGCAGGACTGGGATTTTTATCACCCATACTCGATAAATTCAGATTATGTAAATTGAGGTAAGATTTATGAGGAAATCGTGAATTTAAATGTTTAGGATGTCTCAAGTGTCTTAGCCATAAAATTACATTAAAAATTATATTAGATGCACATCAAAATTATATTATATTTGAGTATTACCTCGGATGCTATGATAAAAATGAACATTCTGAATGCAGTGATTACAAAGCGTTATTTTTTTTTTCCAGAAAGGAAATCCTTATACATTTCGTGGTTAATTTTCCTTTGGTTTTCATTTTTGTGGATATAATGGAACTCAGTCCCAGAAGAACGGAAATCATAAAAAACTTATCTTCTCGTCAAATCTCAATGGCCTTCGACTCTTAGATACTAGGTGATAACCAATATACTATGTAGAAACTATAAATTCCATTGGCATACTTCATTATCCTTTTTATTAGTTTGTTGCCCGCTGATTTGTCAAGACTCTGCTGTGGGCTGCTTTTATCATTAGCATAGAGTTAACCAGATCTAAGTAATCAAGAAGGACTAATCAAGTTTAATAATGAATTTAATTGAAGGTTAACAATGGGAAACGAAGGTTCAGGCCGTCTTACATCCAGTGGAAACAGTGAGATCAAGTCTCTCTCTCTCTCTCTCTCTCTCTCTCTCTCTCTCTCTCTCTCTCTCTCTCTCTCTCTCTCTCTCTCTCTCTTTTACTATGAGCTACATACCGGTTCAAGAAAGATATTACATGACTTCTCCATTTTTGTTTGTCTTAGAGTGACGATGATACACAAGAAGGAAAGGAGAATCAAACTTGGTTTTGTAATCAAGTTAGGAAGGAGGTCAATGTCGCTTCCTCGAAGTTCTGCATTATTTGTTATTTTAACATTTAAGATACAAGTTCTCAGTTTCGTTGTCAGGACTTCACTTATTCATTTTCACTTGAATACGATCGCTGTTGAACCTCTGTAAGTGAATAGACTCATTTACATTATCTTTATGGCAATACCCCTGTGGCGGGGTGGTGCCATCTATGGCAATAGCCCCATTGCGGGGTGGTGCCATTAGTGGTCCTCACACGGGGCATTGTAGGCATTACTTGGGGTTCTTTGCAGCGACCCCTCGGGCCCTAGCTTGTAACCCCTTTCATTCCTTTTACTGTACCTCAGTTCATATTCTCTTCCTTCCATCTTGCTATCTACCATCTCCTAACAAACTATTTATAGTACCACTACGAGGTTTTCCTCCTGTTATGCCTTTTAATCCATTCTACTCTCAATTTCCTTGTTAGCGCTGAATGATCTCATTGGTCCAAGCGCTTGGTCTTTGGCCTCAATTCTATATATATATTCCTATCCTTTGTTGCAAAACCTCGCATTTAAATGAAGATTTGTCGCGGCCTATTGACTGTAGGAATGAATTGGAAATGGCATTAGCTTCGGGTAAATCGGTGATGCTGCTCGAGCAACATCTTGGGCGCTTTTGCAACTCCTGAGAGGCTTGATAGGGAAGATTAGAAAGTGACTTGCAGGTGGGACTGGTCTTAGTGAAGGTTTTAGGAAAGAAATTTAACTCTTGACGTGGGGATGTGTTGTTTTATTCAAATGTGCAAGGTTATCGCATTGATGCATTTGCGTGCGCGTACACGGAACGATTAACACACACACACACACATATATATATGTGTGTGTGTGTGTGTATGACTGGTAAAAAATGTTCGTTACAAAGAATCCCATCTAATAAAAGGAGCCCATAAAAACGCCAAAATATAGTATTTCTTCTCTATATTTTGGCGTTTGTATGGGCTCCTTTTATTAGATATATATATACTATATATATATATATATATATATATATATATATATATATATAAAGTCGTCTAGATCATTTTGTATCATGGCTGCTGCTGGTCAACTTAAACCGGATATTACTACTTCTATCAAATCTCTCCAATTAAAGATCCAATTGAAGAATCCAGTTTCATGGTCCTTAATGGGGCATCAGGATAGCATGTTCGTTGTACATGAGTTCCATGGGATCCCCAAGCGTGCCGCGATTTAATCTATGGCGTGCGATGAATTTTGACGTTGCAGTTGCTCTCTCTCTCTCTCTCTCTCTCTCTCTCTCTCTCTCTCTCTCGTGGCTATTCTATACTGTGAAAGTTTGCTTTGCAAGATCATTGCCATTTAGGATTGTGAATGTTTGTCCATTTTTATTTTAAATAACAGTTGGTTGGTAGATGATCTAAACATGTATATATTTAACAAAATCCTCATGGATTTATTTCAAATATAGGGATTTAAGCACTGACCATGGCTTTTATGTGACCTAATTCCGAGAGTTGATAGGTAGATCAATCAGATTCCAGTGAGACCTGTTTCCTGCGTCTTCCGTGTAAGTTATCCGTATAGAGTAAATGATTAAAGGTAGTTGTGACACCTGCATTCCGAAATGCTTTATTCGTGCAGTTACGAGTGTATCATTCATCATATTCATTTCCTCAAAAGGAACTTGTGCCCGATTTCTTTCCTACTGTCAGCGTCTTCCGAGTCGTTTTCCTCCTTTCTCTTGCCTCAAGGCCCTGCAGGTGGTGGTATATTAGCCGTATTTAGTCCGTAACCATACATGTTTACCTTTAGGCAGCATCCATTTCCAATGTTCCCTCGGGCTGTTCTTTCGTCAACCAGATACGTCGTTGTACTGTCGAGAGCCCCTTCTCCCCCACCCCCCACAGAGCAGTGTCTGTTTATGTTCGTGGCGTTCGAGCGACGTTCATGAAGGGAAAACCAGCACCTCCCCCCTCTCCCCCTCCTGTTCCCGAAACCTCCCTCAGACCGTGCAACCCCGAGCCGACGCTGCCGACGCTGCTGCAGTCAAAGGAGTAGAGACGGTAGTAGTCTCGGACTCCCTCGCTCGCACTCTAACTCAGTCTCTGAGTCTCAGTCAGTCAGTGAGTCCCTGAAGGTGGGATGGTGAGGTCCGCGAGGAGCACTTCGTTCGGCTGTCTTACCACACCCCCCCTCCTCCCCTCCCCCTCGTATTTTCCTCCTTAGGCGTCTCCCGCTGAATTTTGCCAGCCCTTCCCCCCCTTACCTATGGTAATATGCCATTCTCCCTCCCGCCCCCTTCCACGAGTTTCATTCTCGTTTCGTGATTTCGTTCTGTTTGTTGTGATTTGGCGGATAGTGATTTTATTTTCTTTTTATTGTATGGAAAGGGGGCGTGTTCAGTGTTGCGTACAGTGATTGCAGAGGAATACCTCCTGTAATGTAAATTACTTTACAAGAAACTCAGTGAAATAACCACTTTGTGTTTGTGCTTCTTGGTTGTCAGTTTATTTCGTGAACGAAATGAAAGTATATAATTTTTTTATGAATTCGGTTCCGAGTGAATGTTGATTGTCGGTGTTCCAGCTCAAAAGAAATGTGTATTTTTTTATGGATTTGGTGCTGTTCGAAAAGACATGTGATATTCATATACTGTTGAATATTGGATGATAGCACTGGGTACGATAGAAATAGTTGATATTTACTCTGTCGCCCAATTTTACATCCTAATACATGCTTTCACAGATTTTCGTATTATCAGCCTTATTGGAAAAAGAGTGAGATTGGTCCTTATATGTAAAGTCTCGTATGTTACTGATTGAACAAATATATTCGTTAATGAAAACAGTAATTCTATTCTTGCAATATATTGCTAATGGAGTTTTTATTGTAGAGTTTGGAGTTTTGCTTTAAAAAAAGTCACCACACGAGTTTTAGGGAACTTACATATGAATTTTGGAAATGTCATTGACCACAGAATTAGTTGAGATTCATTCACCTTGATAGAAAAGTGAGAGAAATCATTCATTGTTAATGCACACGCGTCTGGAGGAATTAACGCATGTCATTGTTCTATTATTTATGCAATACTTCTCTCTCTCTCTCCTCTCTCTCTCTCTCTCTCTCTCTCTCTCTCTCTCTCTCTATATATATATATATATATATATATATATATATATATATATATATATATATTTATATACATGCACATAAAAGGAGAGAGAAGAGAGAAGAGAGAGAGCTTTCATGTTACTGTCAATGGGAAATTCCCCCCCCCCCCTCCCTCCCTCTATTCTACCACACGCCCCTCCTCCCCTCCTCCCAAGACTACCCGGCTTTTGCTGTCGTTATTGGCTCTCATTGTCTTCTATTCTCTTCAGGGGAATGAGGCGGATTAGATACCAATATTTTTTCCCTCTTTATGGTTAGACAGTGATATATATATATATATATATATATATATATATATATATATATATTATATATATGTGTGTGTGTGTGTGTGTGTGTGTGTGTGTGTGTGTGTATTTATATATATATCATAGAGAGAGAGAGAGAGAATGAATGAAGATTCCTATCCTAGCACAGTTGCGAGTCCAGTGGTTTCGTTAATGTTAACACCAGATATCCAAATATCCCCCCCATATGTATGTTGTATATATATATTATATATATATATATATATCTATATATATATAATATATATATATATATGTATGTATAATATGTGGGCTTTGTGTGTTTGTGTGTGTGTTGTGAGAGAGAGAGAGAGAGGAGAGAGAGAGAGGAGAGGAGAGAGAGAGAGAGAAGAATGAATGAATGAATGAATGAAGATCCTATCCTAGCACAGTTGCGAGTCCAGTGGTTTCGTTAATGTTGAACACCAGGTATCCAATATCCCCTATGTATGTGTATAGTATATATATATATATATATATATATATATATATATATATATATATATATATATATGTGCGTGTTGTGTGTGTGTGTGTGTGTGTGTGGAGATAGAGAGAGAGAGAGAGAGAGAGAGAGAGAGAGAGAGAGAGAGAGAGAATGAATGAAAGAATGAATGAAGATTCCTATCCTAGCACAGTTTTGTGAGTCCAGTGATTTTTCAGTTAATATTAACACCCCCCCCCCCCTTATCGGCTATCTCTTACCGAAACCAAACCACCCCCCCCCCCCCCCCACCATCATTTTTCTCATACTTCTCAGAGGACCTTTACACCTACTCTCATCGACCTTGTACGCTGACTATTTTGCCGCTTTGTATACGCGTCGGAGAAAACATTATAAATACAGAATATTGTATAGCGTTTCCTTCTTTTATAATTACAGGAAAGTGAAGTACTTTTACTTGAACGAAAATACTATCAAATACAATTTAAGTGCACAGTGTTCACCCTTGTGTGTGTGATGCAAGTGAAACATAGCAATAAGTGACAAAGTATCAAGTTCAGCATCTCAAGGAAAGAAAAGAAAGTGTTACAAAGATACATTCTCTTCATGATTTCCGTAAAGGCCTTATTTTTCGTAGTGAAGTTTACACGTCCTATCGTATTGTGATTCAGGTGCCAAAGTCATTGTTCATTTTCCTCGGAGATATACTACATCCTCTTGTATGATTCGTCCATCTCATGACGCCATTTTAAGTATTTATTATTAATAAGTATTCTAACTCCTTCGACGGGAAATTCCTTCAAGCATTTCACTGTTGCCTTTGATCCAGTTTACGTTCTCTTTACTTGGGTTGACCCAGCTCTTGAGACGCCAGTTTAAGCATAACTTTACACTGCTCCGTTGGTCCAGCACTTCAAGCATCGTCTTAAGCATACCTTTCATTAGCCCATCTCTTGTGACCTGATTTTAATCACATCCGTCTGATTGGCCCAGCCTTGTGACGTCATTCTAAATAGTCATAGTGTTTTGACGTCTCTCTATCAGTATTCCAGCTCTTGTGACGTATTGATATCATTTCGACATCGACGACGACGTAGTGACGACGACGAAATCGACAAGTTTCTTCAGCACTTCGGGTCCTCCTCGACGCGATTTTCGAGGATCGCTTCTTCCGTTTCCATCCGCCCTCTTCTTTCACTCTCTGCTTCGTTATTCTCCCACAGCTTTGTTAGAGAAGCCGTGTCGTTAGGAAGAATCCACAGCGAGAGAAAAATTGCAGGCATTTTTCAACTGTTCAGCTTCGTAACTCATCTGAGATATGTATATATAAATCTGCAACTGCAACTGCTAACACTGTTTCATCTGGAGAACAGAAAACAAGTCATTTCTCTTAAGATACAGCAAACTGCTTTTGCATCTGGTTTGTCAATTTCATTTTCGAATTTGAAATTTTCGAAATTCACTGAAATTGGTACTCTGGAATAATGATTTGGGTGTGATGTCATCAATGATTTTGTTTTGTTTTGGAACGAAGTTGTCAATCCTGTCACGTCACTGCACGTCAGCTTTTTTTAAGGCGTCGGTCAGCTGTTTGAGAAGGGAATACTGAGAACCGTTACTTCCCTGCCATCCATCCAGTTGAGAGAAAATACTGAGAATCATTACCTACCCGCCATCCAATTGACAGAGGAATATTGATTGTTGTCACTTATCTGTGTCCTGTTGAGGGAAGGTAACTTAGTGCCGTTACTTCCCTACCATTCAGTTGGGCTAAGAGAGTATCATTAAGACCCATTACCTAACCGGAAAGAGTTGATTCTTAAAGAAGAAGAGTGAAGAGCATTGTTACTCGTATCTCAAAGAGGAATTTCTATAAAGACATAGTCGCTGCATTGAGAGATTTACGGATGGGAAATGTGAAAAACAAACACGTAGTTATAAAGAAATAAATTAAGACTGAGATATGCCTCGGCGTCTCGGAAAATGTGTTATAATGTATGAGGAAGCTGTTGACATGTCGGTAAAATGAACGAGACAATTTCTTTAGTGAACTAAGTGAAATAGAAAATCGAAGAAAGGAGTAGAAAAAATAACAGACAATTAGACGAAGCCCAAAACGAAATTAAGTAAGCGTTCAAAAGCGATAGTCATTCAACTTGTCAGAGAGCGAGTGCAAAACAAAAGTTGAGCGAATTGAGTGCGAAGGAAAGGAGGTGTTGGTGGAGGAGGAGGAGGAGGAGAGGTAGGAGCAAGAGC
>NC_087213.1:63625568-63653068 GCF_015104395.2 Macrobrachium nipponense | reverse complement strand
CAATTTAGCAAATGACACTCGCGAGACAGAAGGAAAACTTGTAGAAACTCGCCGCCTGAATACCGTGACGTCACAAAGGACGGAAATCCTGTTCCATAGCAGCGCGAATTATTTCAATGCCGTCCGTAATTGATGTAATAGAGAGTTCACGTGAAGGCCCAAATGTTTTGTGACGGGAGTGAAGTTTCGCGAATGTGCGTGCCAGGGTCTGTAGTCCATAGGATGCTTCAGATGCCTCTGCCAAGCATCTCGATTGTTGTGGTTTGTAGGATACTAGGTCAGTGACGGGGATGAGAGAGAGAGAGAGAGAGAGAGAGAGAGAGAGAGAGAATTTGTCCCGATGAGAACAGGAAGGCATCATGCATTATTATAACCATTGTTGTCGTTGTTGTAATAAGGACTATTTTACACTTAATACACTTACATGAATTTTGATGTACACTGTTGGGAAATGGTTCTTCTAGTTTACAGGCTGTAATATTTCAGTGCCTTAAGTGGAAGTTTGCTTTATTTCGACTTGGAACCTAGGCACAAATGCAAGCAACAGGAAATGGCCGTTAAAGGTGAATTAACTCTATCCACGACACAAAATAGGAGGCAATGTTTGAATTCAGAACTAAAATGTATGTATATCCTAGAAAATAAACTCATTAAAAATCCGCTTGTGCTGGAGGGCTAAATATTAAGCAATGTAAATTAAATCTTTCATGAGGTTTTTCTCACCTTTTACAAAAAATATATGAATAAATAAAGTTTACGAGCTTTTCATGCCTGGTTTGCAAATTGTACTTATTCCAGATAATTGCTTTGAGCACATTGTGTTTAGAACCGAATGTTTGTATTATTATTATTATTATTATTATTATTATTATTATTATTATTATTATTATTATTATTATTATTATTATTAATACTACTCAGTAGACGAAACCTATTCAAATGGAACAAGCCCACAGGGGCCATTGACTTGAAATCCAATCTACCAAAGAATATGATGTTCATTAGGAAGAAGTAAAAGCAAGTAAAGGGAAATACAGAAAGAAAAGATCCCACTCATTGAAAAAATAAATTAATAAATAGGTGAATAGATAAGAATGTCTTAAAATTAGTATTAGTTTAGTAATGCATTGCACTTTCACTTGCACTTCGGGGGTTCCAACTGTGAAGAATAAAGTCCCTCTGGAACTGAGAAGTTCGACAGCGAGGAGGAACATCTACTGCCTATTGGTGCTGCTGTGCAACGATTTATGAAAAAGATAAAAGACCAAAACGCTGCTCTTCTCATCTGACGTTGAAAATGTCACAGTTGAGGAAGAAGGTAGTGAAGGGGTGGGGTGGGGGGGGGGGGGGGGGGGTGGGGGGGGGGGGCAGTGTTATCGCTTATCACAATGAGTGCCCAGCTGTTCTCCAAGTGGCCGGGCTATTTGGCGTCGCCATTTCGAAATGCTTGGCGGAGGAGAGGAGGATCGGTGGAGTGGGCGTGAATGCTTTCCCAGGGAGGGAATAAGGGAATTTGGTCGGAAATAGGTCATAGAGAGCAGGTAAAGGCGTTAACGAGGAGGGGAATACGTTTACAAATGTGTCACGGTGGAATAAATAAATAAATGATTGTGTTTTGCGGAGAGAAAATAAAAGAAATAACAAATGCCTGATCAATGGGAGGTGATGAAACAGAAGGAGAGAAAAATTTTGGTTAAGAGAATAGAAGAAATAACTTAAAAAGTAAATCAAACCATTATAGGAAATAGAAGTACGCACAGATTCGTTCGGGAGAGATTATAATGAAATGTTGACAAATGCCTTCCAGAAGCGATATCATGAGGAAAATAAACACAGATGCGTTTTGGAAGACAGAATAGACGAGGAGCTCACGAATGCGGTGAGAAAGAGAAAATGGAAATGCATAAATGCGCTATGGAGAAAAGATGCGAAACGTGCCTAAGGGCATCCTCGCCGGCTGAAATCGATGCTCCAATTATTGAAAGTTATTAGATGCCGTTGTGGCGGTTTTTGGCTTGATTTTCATGACATTCAGTAACGTTTCTCAAGTCGCTGAAGGGTCTCAAAATTTTGTGCTTGGGCTCTCTCTCTCTCTCTCTCTCTCTCTCTCTCTCTCTCTCTCTCTCTCTCTCTCTCATGGAATAAACTGCCACCAGAAGTTTCAAACAGCAACAGTGTGAAAGAGTTTAAAAGAAAACTAGACAAAATCATTAGGAAACTGTGAATGAACAGTAAAGCCTGCTCCTAGAGATAAGTGAGCACACGATGTCTCCTCGGATGGACTAACAAGTCTTTGAGACATCCTAATCCTTGTAACTCTCTCTCTCTCTCTCTCTCTCTCTCTCTCTCCATTTGGTGTCGACAATTTAAAGAGAAATATTCTTTTACTTTTACCTTCTAGACCCGAACTGTATACGTGAACTGACAGGCAAAATTTGGTTTTAAATGATACAAATGATACGGACATTTTCCTTTATTGTTTCCGTCGTAAATATGTGTCGTATTTTGCCTCTGCCCGTGTTTCTATCGCCTTCGGCTGCCATGTTCTGTTAATTCAGAACCTCCGACGTGGCTCGCCTTACATTAAGGTAGGCTCGCTACGTATCATCGATTTTGGCATGGGGCCAAATGTTAGAGGTTCATGACTGTATATTCCATGTTATATATATATAAGTATATACACACACATATAATATATGTCCAATGTAGCACGAAAGAACACATACTTGAGAATATCCTTAAATCCAAGGTAGAACGGTAAGTGAAACAGGGACTTGGAAAAAACTGCTTTCGTAGTATACAACGGAAGTACTTGTTCCAAGTCCCTGTTTCACTTACCTTACTACCGTGGATTTAAGGATATATATATATATATATATATTATATATATATATATATATATATATATATATATATATATGTGTGTGTGTGTGTGTGTGTGTGTGTGTGTGTGTGCATGCGTGCCGCGCGCGCGCGTGTGTGTGTGTTTTGGGTAGCCATACATTTACCAATGTGTAGGACTGAAGTAGTACCCGAAATATGTTCTTTTCCCTGGATCGTTTTGTTTTATGAGTACTTTTACCTTTTTACTAACACTATACAGTGCTCTTACACTGTAGTCTAAAGAAATTCATAACATATAATTATATACGTACACCCACACCTACGAGTATGATATAAATACCGTACTGTGTCGATAAACTTCATGTGAACAAAGCTCCAGTGATTGGTGAAATCTCATCGATTGTCGAGGTGGACCTTGTGAGATTACAGATATTCGAACCCAGGATTGCAGAGTACGTTTTAAAGGGTTGAAACCAAGGTCAAACGGATTGGCTTAGAGACCTTTCGAGAAAAAACAGAGAACAGTTGAATACAGTATGTATGTATCGTAAAAGCAGCCGATAAGGCGGGGTTTATGACTATATACCTTTGTGCTGAGCGGGAAGGAATTCAGAAGGTTAAACTTTATTATCCGTTTTTGCGAAATGTGCAGGAATTAAACTGCTTTGTATCTCGGTCGCTTTGTAATATCCATGGCATTTTGTAAGATTTGTGGGAATTTGACAGGTACAACTTACGTGCAGGTTCGCGGTATTTTGTTTTCCAAAAATAAATGAATAGGCTGTGTATACGGTAAACTCTCGGAATATCTTTTTCTTGCAGAAATAAATAAGTGTACTGAGAGAGCATGGGAAAATTAGGGTATCGTTTGTGATCCTTTCGTTTTCTTTTGCATAAGAACATTTTCTCCGACGAAATTATGACAGGAAGCGTCAATATAGGAAAACGTTGTAGCTATCGCTTCAACGTCACCCTTTGACTTAGGGTCATTCAGCTTCTGCGTTCCATTCTTTGACCACAGGTCATTCACCTTCTATGTTCCATTCTCTTAACCTTAGGTCATTCAATCTCAGTTTTCCAACCTTTGTTCTGAGGTCATTCAGCTTCCATGTTTCAGCCTTTGATCTTAGGTCATTCAACTAAAGTGTTCCAAGCGGTGACATTACGTCAAAAGAAAAATCATAAAAAGGTGTGATCATAAAGGCCTCCAAAGAATTAATACATTCACATACTAATATAATATATGTGCGATCATATATATATATATATATATATATATATATAGATATATATAGATATATATATATATATACATATATATTTTAAGTTAAAAATGTCGTTTACTGTCCAATTCACGCTACTTCGGGAATATCCCCAAAGGAAAATATTTTAAAGTGATAAATTGGATTGGCACTGAATCCATTTATCAGTTTATATATATATATATTATATATATAATATATATATATATATTAATATATATATTATATATATATATATGTGTGTGTGTGTGTGTGTGTGTGTGTGTGTGTTATGTATGATGTATATGTGTATTTGTTGGATTTTGGATTTTCGGGAAACCGGTGACAACGAACGCGCCACTGCAGGCAACGACCTTCGCTGTGCCTGTTGTACTGCTCAAAATTCATTGAATGGTTCGGGCGCATCTTCAGCCGAGGACAGACGCCGGTCGCAGAATGCATACGCTGCATCGAGGCAACTGCTGCAAAAGTCGCGATTTCTCTGTCCCCAAGTGCCATGACTTTCTTCTTCCTCTCTCCCCGTAAATTTTGCGGCGAGGACAAAAGTGGGTCAGGCTAGATAAGGCGGCGCTTAAAGAAAAAAAAATCGGTTAATCTCCAGACCGCAGGAGGAGCTTCAAGAGTAATCAGAAGAAGAAAAAGAAGACAGTTGAAGGAGAAAATTCTTGAAGAAAGAGATGAATAAGAAGCAACGAAGAAAGAAATTTACTGAAGAGAGAGAAATAGAGAGAAAGATGTAAAAGGATGCCGAGTGCGGCATGACCTTGACCCCCCCCAAATCCACCCACTCGTGGATCTGTTTAAACCTCCCTCTCCCCCCCCCCCCGCCCCCCCCCCCCCACTTTGCCTCCTTCCCTCCCTCTCATGCATTGAACCCCTCCACCATCTCCTGCGCTTGTCTCTCTCGGCTCCCCCCCCCCCCCCCCCCCCTCTCTCCAAACTCCGCAGCGGCTCAATGAAGTGGAGGGAAAGATGAAGAG
The DNA here is from genome assembly GCF_015104395.2 of Macrobrachium nipponense. NCBI lineage: Eukaryota > Metazoa > Arthropoda > Malacostraca > Decapoda > Palaemonidae > Macrobrachium > Macrobrachium nipponense. The sequence goes on along the minus strand of NC_087213.1, from coordinate 63,647,982 downwards.
TCATGACCGAAGGGGGCGTGGCCATTCTTGACCGGTTGGTTGGCGAGCTGTTATCGCCCTGAGACGAAAACTTGTCACCTTCCTTCCCTCGCCTCCTTATTCCCTCGACGAGGATCAATTCCTCGAGCGGCTTTTTGCCTTATTCCAACTATTTTCAATAGCGCGATCTTTCATCTCAGTCCTGCGGCATTCCTCTTCCATATTTTATCATGCGTTGGTTTGGTTCTCTTGACGTTGCTTTGCCTTCTTTTCATTCTCGTATCTTCCTTTCTAAGTGAAGTTCGCGTTCTTCCTCCTCCTCCCCCACCCCCCACCCCCACCCCCCGGGCACCTTCCATTTCTCGTTAGGTTTTGTCCCCTTCCGGTGTGGTGGCAGATATAGAATAGTTGCAGGTTTCCTCAATGCAGTATTGCAGACTCTCTCTCTCTCTCTCTCTCTCTCTCTCTCTCTCTCTCTCTCTCTCTCTCTCTCTCTCTCTCTTTTGCTTTGCTTTGGCAACAGACAGATCCTTCACCCTACCATCTTACCTTTGCTATAGCATGAGACGAATCTCTCTTTCTCACTTCAACCCTGTGACATCAGATCTCTCTCTCTCTCTCTCTCTCTCTCTCAACTGCCTGTTTCCTGTAGTCGCACAAGCAGTTCCAAGTAACAAGCTCTCGTCAACGGATTCTTTTTCTCTTTAATATTTCAGTGCTTGTAATGAAGAGGTTGCCTGTCAATGCCTGTGGTCATGATACCAATTGGACACCGAGATTTTTTTTTTTTTTTTTTTTTTTTTTTTTTTTTTTTTTTTTTTTTTTGTTCCGTCGGGAACTTTGTGCTACATGCAGACCCAATGACCCTCGGTCTTGTTTTAAGGAAATCTTTAGGGACCGCGCTAACGGCCGCCTTTAATACTATGCATTCTCTGGTTTGGCGCATTCTCTCATCTCTCTCTCATCTCCTCTCTCTCTCTCTCTCTCTCTCTCTCTCTCTCTCTCTCTTTCTCATAGTCGCACACGGAATAGTATTTGTTTGTCTGAATATATATATATATATATATATATATCTATATATATGATGTTGTATGTTTGTATGTATAGTAGGTATGTATGTATGTATGTATGTAATGTAATGTATGTATGTATGTATGTAATGTAATTAACTGAATCACGAAATTTTGAAACGTGATGAATGTATAATTAAAAGTAGAAGCCACGAAGGAAAGTGAAGCAATGGAGTACATAGGTGCAAGATCTTTCGACTGAACGTCCTTTACTTAGCATATTGACATACATTAGAAACTGAGTGGACAAGGAAGGGTCGTATATGTGAAATAGGGATTATAAAGGAAATAAGTACCTAGTATCCAACACACCAGTTTCTAGTGTATGTCAGTCGGCTAAGTTATGGACGTTGGACGTTGAGTCAAAAGATCTTGTAGCTACTCCATGTTTCACTTTCATCCGTGCCACTACCTATATATATATATATATATATATATATATATATATATATATATATATATATATATATAGATATATTAAATTATCACATCACCGGGGTGATTCATATAAGATCATTCGAGCTACAAATGTCCTTTAATATCTAGTTCGCTCTACCTCGAATTGATGATATTTTCATATATGTACCGAAGGGGAATTTTTAGTTGATAAAATTATCAATTCTGAGGTAGAGCGAATTAGATATTAATGGACATTTGTAGCTCGAATGATATATGATATATAGATATATATAATATAATATTGTTTATATTATATATATATATATATATATATATATATATATATATATATTTATATATGTGTGTGTGTGTGTGTGTGCATACTACCCCGTATGTTTAACATAACTGCAAGGTCTAAAAAAAACTGTTTGATTTGCGGTTGTTGAAGCATGATGTAACAATGTGATCCGATCTCGATTGAACTTAGATATATGCAGTGTTCGAGGAAGTTGAAGAAATTTCACCTTTGAAGGTCAGAGGTCAGACAGAGGGACGGTCTCGATGTTCGTATCAGTTCCCTGCTCATAAACAGGAATTATTTGAAATTCCGAAAGCATAAGATTACTCGGAGATCAATAGTTAGGTTCCTGTCTTCATAGTTGTTGCTTAGGTTGACAGAGGTATGCACTCTAGTTAGTGCTTTCGTTTATTGAATCGGAGTGTGGAAGAAATCGATTACCAGTCCGTGACTCGTCCTTGCTGCATTGCCGTAACTTTACGGCTGTTAATTGTAAATAGATTTATTTATTTAACTGGCGGACAACAGCGGCCTCTCTCTCTCTCTCTCTGTCAGAAATTACGTAGTGGAAGTTGAGTCAACTAATCCATTTGAATGAGCTGTACCACGGACAATTTTGACTCATTTACGGGCTGCTCTTTGAATAAGAGCCCGTGCTGTCATAAGGCCAGCTCAATCAAAAACACCAACAATTAACAGACAATTAAATGCCTTCGTAAACTCGCGATGAGAAGGGACACGTTCACGAAACGCCATCGTGACGGAATTAAGTTCTCTCACGGCCGTGGATGTAAAGAGGAATAATGGCCTTCACTGAAGGCTGAAGGTCAGTGGGCGAAGGCACTGAACGCCCCTTTGTGGCCATAAGAGTACTCTAATTTATTGCATGCTTTGCCAGATCTCCACTGTTTGAAGGTGATGGCCTCCCGTCCTTAGACGATGCTAAGGTCTTACTACAGTATTTTGAGGTGGATTATTTTTAGTGTTTTTTCAACAATAAGTGGATTATGTTTTTGTTACTGCTTTTCCGAGAGTTAATACGTCATCAGCAGTATATTGAGGTAGATTTTTCAGTGTATTCTCAACAATAACTGGCTTGTATGTGTTTCTTTTACTGCTCTTTCGAGAGTTAATAAATAATCAGCCAAGGAAAATTTTTCTCCTGTATATCAAAACTTCTGGGTTCTCTATATTGAATTCATTTTATATTTCCTTTCCTAAATCTTTATCATTTCAATGACAACAGAAATATTCTTTCATATAGCAGAGAGGACAAATAGTCGGTCAATTGAAATATTTTAAGAATGTTTCCCTAGTGACCTAATTCTTCAAACCCAGACACCGTCGCTGAGAGGATGATCTCCAATGTATGAATATGATCCAGTAAATCTGCCAGTGGGCCATCTATCTGGCCAGGCGGAGCAGAGGAACACGTCTCGTTATTATTATTGTTGACGTAATCTGTTGTTGCCGGAGCGAGGAAATTGGTCGTTTAAAGCTATAGTCAGTAGTGAGTACTTGAATGCGTAAGTGAGTAAATGATTAAACGTCCATTTCCTACTCAAGGGGTGGCCGTGTGTCATGATGGTTGCCGGCGAGAATTTTATTTTCATTTTATTATATTACATTTTGTAAGGTTTGGATTCATTGTGGTATGGGAGTGTTTTAGATAGTTCCGATGTGTTCTGATCTTTAAAAAAACGTTTATGATTATAAAGATAACAGAGGCATTGCCTTCATTTTTATGAGATTAAAAGCTTCTGTTATGAATCAGGTGCATAAGTAAATGTCCCATTATATATATATATTATATTTTTTTATATATAATATATTTTATTTATTATATATAAATTATTATATAATATATACAACGTATATTTTATTATGTATTATTTTTTTAATTTTATTTTTCTCTATTTTATTTTTATAGGTTAATACTTTTTGTATTAATAATGCATATAAACAGATATACATTTTTTTTCTATGTATATTATGTATAAATTACATTTGTATATGCATATAAACAGATATACATTTTTTTCTATGTATATATGTATAATTTGTATAAAATGCGTGCATGCATGTTTGTTTACATACATATTTAGTGATTAACAAATCCAGAGGAGAGAGAGAGAGAGAAGGGAGAGAGAGAGAGAGAGAGAGAGAGATAAGAGAGAGAGATGCATAACGCGAATTTCGCTGTACTTCTTCCCGTTCATCTTATTCTATTGTCACTCCGACCGGGTGCCAGTTGGTGATGAGTGGCACTTGTCAGAGCCAGGGCACTGCATCCTGTCATCACTGGCCCCTACGACCTTCGCTTGATCTCTCGGGTGGATGTCCATTTCTCTGACTCCCCCCCCCCCCCCCCCCCACCCCTCCTCCCGTCAGGGTAAATGTATGATGTCCGATTTTCTCTCTCGAATTTGTGCGAAAGGAACATTTTCTCTTACCCCTCGACCTTCTCCTGTTATGGTAAATGTCTGATACTCTCTCTCTCTCTCTCTCTCTCTCTCTCTCTCTCTCTCTCTCTCTCTCTCTCTCTCTCTCACACACACACATTTGTGCAAAATGAATACTTTCTCTTACCCCTCCTCCTTCTCTTGTTACAGTAAATGTATGACTCTCTCTCTCTCTCTCTCTCTCTCTCTCTCTCCTCTCTCTCTCTCTCTCTCTCTCATTTGTGCAAAAATGAATATTTTCTCTTTACCCCTCCACCTTCTCCTGTTATGGTAAAATGGTCTGATACTTCTCTCTCTCTCCTCTCTCTCTCTCTCTCTCTCTCTCTCTCATTTTTGCAAAATGAATACTTTCTCTTACCCCTCCTCCCTCTCTTGTTATGGTACATGTATGATTCTGGGTGTGTGTGTGAGTATTTTACAAAATAAAGAAAATAGTATTAAGAATCAGGGAGCTTTTTCTTGTTTACGAGTATTCTTGTCCTATATTGAGAAACCTATGTCTTTATAATATTCTTAATACTTGTTGGAATCGTGGCTTTATTATATATTTCGAGGAATATGTTTGAATAAATGGGGTTACTTTATTTCCTGTATATTTGCGTATTTTTCTTCACAGTGAGTTCATTTTGTCAATGAGTGATGTCTTATATTTCTTCTGGAGCCACTCCCAATAATGGGGAAACGGCTAATATATATATATATATATTATATATATAATATATATATATATATATATATATATATATATATATATATATACATATATATATATATATATATATCATATTTAATATTATAGGTATATACGTTATCAATTATTCTTTATAAATATACACATATATACATAACTATACAGTGGAGAGTGGAAACCGTCCGGAATATTTAATCTTGTATAAATAACCTTCATTTATTTAGTTTATTTATATACCTCATGCCTTGGGGGAGCGGGAGGAGCGTGGCAATGGAAAGCTTTCAAACAGATTAGAAAGAGAGAAATCTTTTCTTTGTGTTTTTTCTAACTGGCTAGTTGCCCAATCGATGCTGCCGGGCCTCCCTTCGACCGGTCCTCCACATGAAAACCTCGGCTTTGATTAAGCGTATCCGTCCTCTCTCTCTCTCTCTCTCCCGCTCGCTCCCTCGGTCTCATCTCTCTCTTCCCCCTCGGTCTCTTATCTCTCTCTCTCATCTCTCTCTCTCTCTCTCTCTCTCTAAACCTTATGTTTACAAAGAATGCTGTAAGTCATGGGAATTAATTTGCTAATTTTGACATAGAGTGTTATGCCAAATAGATTTATTATTATTATTATTATTATTATTATTATTATTATTATTATTATTATTATAAAAGATACTACATAAGCAAAAGTAGTCATAGTCATAGTAAATAACACCTGGTTAAATATAGAAGATAAAGACTTTCTTATCCAGTTTATGTGTTTGCGCGTAAGAAACATGCGATGAAGACAGCGACAAATTGAACTCTCTCTCTCTCTCTCTCTCTCTCTCTCTCTCTCTCTCTTCTCTCTCTCTCTCTCTCTCTCTCTTCCCTGAAGGTCAAGGCTGACTTTTATCCTTTGTCAGGTAATCTATGCGGGAAGGGGCTTTAACCGTATCTCTGAATCTTCCCTTCCGTTTTCTATGGCCCGGGGTCAGATCCTCTCCAGAATCACGAGGTTGTAGTTAGAAATGTACTCCGGTTTATTTAGACTGAACTCTGTGTACTATGTGTAGAGTGCATGTTTTATATATGTATATAATGTATATATACATTCGTATATATATATACCTATATATAATATATATATATAATATAGATTATATATATATATATATATATATATATATTATTAATATATATATATATGTGTGTGTGTGTGTGTGTGTGTGTGTGTGTGTTTTTGTGTGTGAGTGTGTTTATGAGTATGCGTACAAGCGTGTGTATGCATATTCATATGCTCACACGCGTATGTATGTATTAAAAAAAAAAAATATATATAATATATATATATATATATATATATTATGTATATATATATATTATATATATATATATATATATATTATATATATATGTATATATATATATATATATATATATATATATATATATAATATATTATATGGATGTGTTATGAATGCATATTAAAGTGATGGTATGTATAAAGAATACATTCTTATGTTATACGTTTTATATATTACAATGTTTATGTATATTAAAAAGCATATTTTGTATTTATGAGAGAGAGAGAGAGAGAGAGAGAGAGAGAGAGAGAGAGAGAGAGAGAGAGAGAGAGAGAGAGAACCGTACTCTTAAATCATCGCATCGTTATCCTCAGTAGCCTGTTATTATATCGCCCTTGAAAGGACAGGAGTAATGATTGAGCAGACATTTCCTTTGTCATCGCTCCGAAGTGTGGACGAAACCTAGATCATTCTACTGAGGGCTCTACAGTGACGACTCTGAGGTTGAATGCGTAAATTTATTCAGGCGGACACCAGTACTTGAGTACGGGTGCAGGCGATAATTAGCCTTCTGCTCTTGTCATTAGGGTGAATTTTAGTACAGAGGCATTTCCTTGGAATGCTGAAAATAAAGAGTAAGCCATTGAATTTCTTTTTCTGTGGTTACTTCTTGTTTATTTAGGGAAGTGAAATGCTTGACTATTTTTATTTATTTTTTTTTATCAAATGACATGTGTTCTTTCAACAGATATTAATAATTGAGCTTAATGGTTTCGTAGCCAGGAAGTATTTTAAAGGTTTACAACAATTACACATAGTAATTTAATAGCCAGGAAGTATTGCATGTGTTATTTATGATTGAATTTAATGGTATAGTAGCCAGGAAGTGCTTTACCGGTTAATAATAAGTTGACCTAATAATTGAAATCGGGAAGCATATTTACACGTATATATATCAGACACACATACACACACACATACACTCACACACACACACACACACACACACACACACATATATATATATATATATATATATATATATATATATATATATATATATATACATATATTTTCTGTGTGTATATATATAATTACACATTTTTATTATGCATCTTATAAACCAAGGTAATTTTTTCACCTTAGCTTTGTTTACGGTCGTTTAATGTAGCCTTTTTAATCTGACCCTTCCCCCACACCCCCTTCCCCCAATATCTCCTCGCATTGTTGTACCGTTTCCCTGGCCTCTATGACCTTTAAGAATGACACTCCTCTTTGGAGGTCGGAAAAAAATGGGGAAAAAAGAAAAAAAAACCTTTCCTGAGACACGAGGATCTTTACAAGGAAATAACGCTTTGAAATCGTTGTTATTAAAATATGGCTTCCGTTTTGTTGCACCGATATTTTCGTAGTTATTAATGCTCAAGTGCAAAACTTATTATTGCGTTGTTATATATTTGCTTGGTGTTCAGACGTGTCTGTGAATATTTCACCAACCGACTGAGACTTGTGGAGTATTTCAGAAAGACAAGACTTTCTAAGACAGGCTTACAGATTTTTGGAATATTTCTTTGACATTTCCAGATTTTTGGAATATTTCTTTGACATTTCCAGTTTTTTGGAATATTTCTTTGACATTTTCAGATTTTTGGAATATTTCTTTGACATTTCCAGATTTTTGGAATATTTCTTTGACATTTCCAGATTTTTGGAATATTTCTTAGACATTTCCAGATTTTTTGAATATTTCTTTGACAGGCTTACAGATTTTTGGAGTATTTCTTTGACAGGCTTACAGATTTCTTTAATACTTAGACAGGCTTACAGATTTTTGGAATATTTCTTTGACAGGCTTACAGATTTTTGGAATATTTCTTTGACAGGCTTACAGATTTTTTAATATTACTTTGACAGACTTACAGATTTTTATAATATTACTTTGGCAGGCTTACAGATTTTGGGAATATTTCTTTGACAGACTTACAGATTTTTTAATATTACTTTGACAGACTTACAGATTTTTGGAATATTACTTTGGCAGACTCACAGATTTTTGGAATATTTCTTACACAGACCTGCATATTTCCGGAATAATTCTCGGAAGAGACTATAAAAGTTTTACAGATTTCCGGAACGTTTCACACGGGTACTCGGAATAATTCTTAGATTTACAGATATCAGGAACAAATTTCCACAGACAGGGGTACAGTTTTCTGTAATATTTCACATAGAGATTTCGTGGAATACATCTATTTATGTAGATTATAATAATAATAATAATAATAATAATAATAATAATAATAATAATAATAATAATGATAATTATTATTATTATTATTATTATTATTATTATTATTATTATTATTATTATTATTATTATTATTAGAAATAGCCCGCTGACACACTTCATGAGATTTTCCCGATTCCCGTTTTCCGGAAAAGACGTTTTCCCTGCGCTTTTTCACGCTCGTTGTTCACGCTTCGACTCGCCAACCTTGAATGACTGACTGTATTTGTCTCCTCATTGTGAAAGTGAGCTTTTAAGTAAGAGTTGCGTCCTTCTTTTCCCGAAATACTCTAAGCGAACTCCTTGGCTGGGCGGCGATTTTCTTGTTGCCCTTAGGCTAACGGGAAAGTAATGCGTAGTAGTACTCTTGCCTTCAGGGATGTTGAGTCCCTCGGGGGCTAATCTTTTCTCCTCTCTCTCTCTCTCTCTCTCTCTCTCTCTCTCTCTCTCTCTCTCTAATATTCATATGTATTTATAAATATACGTAGAATTATATATATATATATATATATATATATATATATATATACATACATAGATAAATACTACATACATACACACACACAATATATATATATATATATATATACTATTTATATATACACATAAACATATAATATATATATATTATATATGTGTGTGTTTATGTATGTATGTATATAAAGTTTTTAATGCATATATATACATATATTTTTTTATTTTTTATTACATATAAAATACATACATATAGATAAATATACCTACATATGTATGTTATACTCCCCTTTCATGCTCTGAAGCAAGGTAGTACCGCGAGTGAAGCTTACAGTTATTGTTACGAATTCAGCGTGACGATTGGATGGAAGAAGACCGCTTTTTTTCGTTCGCTCGTTAGTTCGTTTCAGGTATCTGAAACTAACTTTCCTCCCCCATATATATATATATATATATATATATATCTATATATATATATATATATATATATATATATATATATATATAGAAGACTTGTAGGAGGAAGTACTCTCAGGTGGTCCTTAAAATACATTTATTGCAACGTTTCAATGAAACCTTTGTGTGTTGCAACGTTGCAATAAATGTATTTTGAGGGAAACGTGAGATGTACTTCCTCCTTCCTCCTACAACAGTCTTCTAAATATATATTATTATTATATATATATATACACACATACATACACACATACATACTATAACCCCAAAATAGACCTGTTCCTTTTTTTTTTCTTTCAATGGAAAGAATTACTCTTGGAGCCGCCCTCCCGTAAAACATAAGGAAATTTTTTGTCCAAGATCCCTTGAGTATAATTTCCCTGATATTCGGCCTCATATATTTTCTTGAGCAAAAAGATGTCCTTCCCCCGGTTAGGAGTTTAGGCTAATCACGATATTCCGGGAAATATCTTGAGAGAGAGAGAGAGAGAGAGAGAGAGAGAGAGAGAGAGAGAGAGAGAGAGAGAGAGAGAGAGAGAGAGAGAGAGAAGGTCCAGGAACAAAAGAGAGATTCTTCGGTTCCCAGAAGTCTTCTCAAGGAAGGCAGAAATACACCAGCTAAAGATAATCGATGTTTTTCTTGTTCTTGCGGCCGAAATTTGTCCTTAAATTGGCTCCTGTGGAAGGAGACGACGAAGATGGGAGGCCCCTGGTTTTTATTTTATTTTATTTTTTTTGTTTTTATTTTTTTTTTTTGTAGCCGCTATTAACATATTATTTACTTCTTACCTTTTATGTTTACTTTTCTTACTCTTCTTCTTCTTCTTCCTCTTCTTCTTATTATTATTATTATTATTATTATTATTATTATTATTATTATTATTATTATTATTATTATTATTATTATATGTATAAAAAATCACTCGCCTAATTCTGCCATTCTCTTTAACAGTATTTGCCTAAAAAGAAGGTCTTTTACCAAAAATTTATTAAAATTATTATTATTATTTTATTATTATTTTATTATTACTTATTAAAAATTATTATTTTTCACCGTTTTAGTGGACACGTGATAATGCTTAATTATATTATTATATTATTATTATTATTATTATTATTATTATTATTATTATTATTATTATTATTCCTTTTGGATGTGGATGAACGAATTTAGGTAACTGTGACCATATACCGTATGCACAAGTCATACACCGCTCCAGCGGAACTGTTCCATGGCATTATCAACTGCTAGTTCAGGTAAACATCGCTGGTTATACATTTTCGTTGTTGGCTTCCCAAATCTCTCTCTCTCTCTCTCTCTCTCTCTCTCTCTCTCTCTCTCTCTCTCTCTCTCTCTCTCTCCTTGCCGTTAACGCGAATTCGGGCCGACTGGAACACAGGAGAACAATAAGAACATGAGCTGCTTCTTCTTAAAGGAGCATTGTCCAAGAGTGATGGTCCCGAAAGACCTTTCATTCTCTTTATCGTATCATGGTTCTGGAGGCTGAGAAAAAAAAAAGGATGGGGGTGGTGGGAACTTGGGGGGGGGGGGGGGGGACGTTATCATGCACAGGGGAATTCGGTCTCCTGTGCTGAGAATTGATGGCGTGGCGGTAACCAATAACTATAAGAAAGTATTTTTATCATCTTCCTAGTTCCTCGGTGGACGAATGGTTTGTGTGCTCGCCTACCAATTCGGTAGTCCCGAAGTTCGATTCCCCGCTCTGCCAGCGTGGAATCAGGTGAATTTGTTTCTGGTGATTAGAAATCAATTTCTCGATATAGTGTGGTTCGGATCCCACAATAAGCTGTAGGTCCCGTTGCTAGGTACTAATATCCAACCCTTCGGGCCATTCTTAGGAGAGCTGTTAATCAGCTCAGTGGTCTGGTTAAACCAAGATAGACTTAACTTTCCTCTCCTATATTCCACCTTGTGATCCTTGTACTGCATTTCATTTCATTTTCTGAATAGCTTTATCTGGCTGTCCAACCACTCTAACTCCCTCTTTCCACTGTCTTAACGCTGAATAGCCGAAAGCACCGGAGTTCTTGGCTTTACAGCCTAAATTTCATGCTTCAGTTCTGTCCTAATTGCGAGTCGATTAACGTTTCGCCGTCTAAGTGTAGTATTGGTTATCTATAGATTATCTGTTATTAAAGTTTATCACCTGTAAGCAGATCGGCTTTAGTCATCCAGAATTATACAGAAATACGATAGGTTACCCTAATTTTTTTAAAAGGGTAATATCTGGTACTGCAACTCCAGTCATTTTCTCTCCTTGTATGAAGGAGAGAGATGCGTCCCTTTGTCGTGGTGGTGTTGTTTTGTTTCGTTGCAACGCTAATGAGTTCATTTGTATCATACAGGATTAGTTCAGTCGCGAAGTTTAAAACCGTGAATTTTGAAGTCTGCGAAACTGGGCGGAGTTTTTTTTCTTCTTCTTCTTCTTCTTCTTCTTCTTCTTCTTCTTCTTCTTCCGGCGGACTAATGTTTCCGTATCACTTGTTAATTACGAGCGAAAGCGAAGTCTTACTGGAATCGGGCTCATTTCTGACGGCCCTAACGCTATTCAAATTCTAATATCTCCAAAAGTATTGAAGATAAAAGAAAAATTCTTTCGGAAGGTAAAACCTTCTTTCAATTTCATCCCACTTAAAATTTATCTTTAAAATATAAATCACACTTGCATTAATGCTGTTAACTCATTGATGGTTTAAGCCGAAGCCTTTAGGGCTCCCTACTGGTTTATTACATGTATGCATGCATGCATGTATGTATGTATGTATGTATGTATATATGTATGTATATATAATATATATCTGTGTGTGTTAGTCTGTACACAATTTTTTTAATTGTTATTTATTTTGTTTTCTTAGAGACTGTGTAAAGAGGTAAATCTTTTACACACACACACGCGCGCATACACGCACACAGCTATATATACCTACATACATACATACATACATACATACACACATTTACACTAATGACGCTAAATGCAACTTCACTGTGAACGTGAACAATTTAATTTACGTGTATTTACGGTTTTCGATAAATGTGGGAGTTCTGGGTAAGTCTGGCAAACTGAGTTCTGTAATCCTTAATTAATTGGGCGCATGAGAAGGTAATGCCCTAACTATTATGTTCCATAACAACTAATGCCTGATCCTATTTATAGTAAGGAGGAGCCTTGTGGTGTGGTTCGTCATTTTTTAATTTTTTTACTCTTTTGAGCTATGCATTTTATTACTTTATTATTTTTATCATGTGTTGAACTAATTGTTACATTGAACCAGGTCAAAGAAAGGGATTATGATGTAGTTCGTGATTTTATTTTTCTTGGTCAGATGTGGATATAATTCAAAGTTTTTTTAGCCATCAAAAATGATTTATTGCAGCAGATAATTTTATTTTGATTATTTTAATTACTATTGCAAATTAGTGCGGTTCCCTTGGCGTTGTAATAGCAGGCTTGTTTCATATTAAACTGGACCCCTTTCGCGCTTTTGTCCTTTAATTAAGTTTTTGTCGTACGTTAAAGGCCTGACCTACTTTTTCCCCTGTGAAATCGTGCCAAAGAATATTTCTGTTAGCAATGCTGGTTTGTTGCGCAGGTGGTGGAGGTTGGTAAAATAGGACTGGTTGTCAAAATGGCAACAGTTTACTGGGTGGTAGTGGCACAGAAAAAAATGAGGTTATGAGGGTTTACTAGAGCAGTAAGATCTACTCCGTTCATTTCCCCTCTACTAGGTCTGCTCCATAATTCTGTAACTAGCATCGTTCTATGTCTGACCCGGATGGCTAGTTCTCTTCTCTCCGGCAGCAGAGACGTTTTTTCTTTCCTGTAACTATTTTCGTTTCATCATATACAGGTAATATTAACCGCTTTGGATTCTGGCGACTTGCAACGCCTTCGGGAAGGTTAGGTGGAGAGCCTCTTAAAGTAAACCTGTACACCTGGGATTCCCCACTTAAACTCAGGGAAGAGGCCCATTCGGTAGGAAAATGGCTTTGTGGCTCCCTTGTGAAAAAGAAATGAGGGCCTCCCTGTCAGATCAGGGACTCAAGGCTCCCTTGATAATCCCTGGAGGATTGCCCTTAACATCAGATATGATGAACTCTGTCACCGAGAAAAGTCATATGACCTAGCTCCAACTTTCTGCGATCCCTCGAAGGCACCGTATCCATTCAACAACCTGTCCTGAGACAATTTTGGCTCTCTTTGGGTCCTGGGACTTGGTGTTAGTTCCAGTTTCAGACTGTTTTTAGGTGATGGAATGGCTGTGGGAATGATGGCAGTAACTTCAAGAAATATCACTTAATAGGGACCGAGTTTTGTGTGTGTGTGTTTTTTTTTTCTAACCGAACCAGAATCATATTTAGAGGCACTTCTTTGGGGATTCCATAGGAATCCTAAAGTACCTGGTCAGCCAGAAGAGTCGTCCTCCAGTAGGGAAGGCCGAAGGACACTGCTCTTTAGAATGTGTTGCATCTCTGGCTTAGCTGGGGAACCCAACAGCCCAGTTTGACAAGGCCCCCCCCCTCTTCCTCCAGGGTTTCCCCGCAAAAGGCCGGGGAATGTTTAAAGTTAGAACGTGAGGATATGCTTTTAAATTGTCGTAATCAGAAAGGGTGATATAGTATTAGATATAATTGTCGGGCAGTGGGAAGCATTGAATCGAAATTTTAAATTTAGAATTGGTTATCCTTCATCGGGCTGTGATATTAGACTGAACTGGACCTCGTTTTTAGCCAAATCACCACCACTGACATGTGAGGTTTTAGCAGAAGCGTGTCAAGTATTACGCTGACGCTCACTGTCCTATATCTCATTGCCATGTCGGGCTTTATTGCTATCAGATAAGCGATCATTATAGCACAGTGTGTATTTCCCTGAGGTTCGTTTTGTGTCGAGTCATGTAACCGTAGATTTCTTTACTGGTGCTTAATCCAGCATTGTGTTAACTTCCCTGGGGGCAGTTGCTAAACACTGGCTAAGCGGAGATTCATTATTTGTAAGTTGTTATTGAATAAGCGTCTTGTTCAATGTGGTTTTGCTTTTCAAGGATATGTATGCATATTTTACGTAACATAGTAGGATGGAAAATGCAAGGAGCGGGCGATGAAGGGGTTGCGGTGATGATAATGATAATATTATGAGTTAATGATGAAAATAATAATTTTGCGAAAGCTTGGTGATGAATAATTTGATCTTGGCACACGAAATTAAGAATGCTAAGAATGTTTACATTTCTTAACCATTACAGTCGACTCTGCAAATTGAATATAAGATGTTATTGCCTTGCTTTCAGCTTGTCAGACTGCTGACGTTCATGCTCTAGGGAAGTCAGAAAATAGGAAGACTCCATTAACACCTCTCTCGTTTTGACATGTCTTGAATTTATCATTCTCTCTCTCTCTCTCTCTCTCTCTCTCTCTCTCTCTCTCTCTCTCTCTCTCTCTCTCTACTGGTATCTATCGAGAAAATAGGACACTTGTTTTGTTAAAATGCTTAAATTTTTTTACTTAAGGTAAGTTATATCCTTGTTTTAGCGTCGATTGTTAGCATTAGCAATGTTGGTAATATATGATTCAAGACATAACTACCAATCTCTCTCTCTTCTCTCTCTCTCTCTCTCTCTCTCATCTCGTCATCTCTCTCTCTCTCTCACTCATCTCACACAGCACAACACACACACACACACACACACACACACACACACAGTAAGATAAATGTCTCCATGTAAATTAAAATGAGATGCCCATTATCAAGTGATGAATCTGCCATCCAAACTGATAACAAAGTGTGATGGAATTTAAAAGCAAAGTAACAAAATTTACATATTTTAAATCTTCTGATGGGTATTCAAGAAGTTCGCAGAAAGCATTCATGAAATATGTTGTAATGAAGTCAGATTTAAATTTTTTTCCGAATTACTCTTGCAGCTCTTCATAAAGGGAGATTCTTTACCGTAGAGTTTATCATCTTCACCATTTTAAGCATGTATGTTTATTCAAAAATTTCCGACAGATGAAGCAATGATATGAAATTCAGTGCTTTATTTTCCCTTCACGTTTTCTGCTGTGTGACACAAATATGACAATTAGCGTTATTAAAGTGAATTTGGGGCATGTTTTATCATTGACTGCAGAAAAACAGTTCATTTTGGCAATAAAAAACGAATACGAAAGGTACAACCTTCAGTAGTGTTATCTGTTTATATTGCTTGTATCATTACAGTTTTGCGATAAATCATTACAAAGCGCATGTTTTTGTTTAACAATATTTTTTTTTTCTTTTTTAAGATCTTCGGTTGTTTACTGTCTAGTCGTGATTCAGCATAAATTCTTTACCATGGCGTCTTGGATATTGCGTCTTAAGCAGTTGTTCAGAGAAATCGCCCTTCAGAGTTCCTCAAAACGATAGACAGTACGTTTTTTTAATGATGGGGGGGCGGGATTGGTGGGTTGTGAGGTGTGGGGGATGCGGGGAGTTGCAGTGGGGCGCTGGAAATTCCCCGTGGAAGTAGGAAGTAAATGCTAATGTTCCAGTCCGCCGTCAGCCACATATTCAGTCCGATATCCAGCTGTTATACATTGAATCCAGTCTTTCCTTTGAAAACAATGCCTCCTAACCCGTGAAACTACCTCTTCCCCGGAAATAAATTTCTTTCACTTTGGCCTAAATGAACCCCCCCCCCCCCCCCCCCCCGCCCCCCCCCCCCCCCCCCCCCCCCCCCCCTACTTCCTCCATCTGTCACGCCTGTCTTTCTCAGTTCCTTTTGAAGGTCAAGATCAGCGGAACAATGCTAGAGGGGCGCGTCCGTGTTGTAAGGAATTCGTTACGTTGAAGTCGTGGCCGCAGCGCGTGTCCGAACGCAGTAGCCTAACAACATCACGTCTTTCACATCCCCCTCTTGAACTCGCCTCCGTAATTTAGTCCACCCTCAAAGCATTTTATTTTCACCTTGGAGATAACAGAGAAAGTATGGGAATCTGTCACTGATTCGAGAATTTTCTGAACGGTTGTGTGCGTGCTTGGTAGACGGTAACTCTTCATGGCGTAGGGGAAAGAACTGTTTTCGAAGTGCAATTTCTCTCTCTCTCTCTCTTCTCTCTCTCTCTCTCTCTCTCTCTCTCTCTCTCTCTCCTTATTCCTCTTCGTCTTCTTCTTCTTCGTCTTCTTGAATTGGTTTCTGTGCCGTATTTTGTGTTCATTGGATGATACAAGCTATTTACGCCGCTCTTAAAATTGTTGAAATGATATATATATTATATATATATATATATATATATATATATATATATAGATATATATATATAGTATATATATATATATATATATATATATATATGTAATATATATATATATATATATATATATATATATATATATATATATATATATATATATATTATATGTGTGTGTGTGTATGGGTGTAAGAGTGCGTGTGTGTGGGTGGGTGGAATACCGAGATCGAAGAAGATCAAAAGATCTTGTTTGGTTTACTAAGTAATGTGATTCCCGTAATGGATGTGATTAGCAGCCGTTATCGAAGATCAAGGTTTTTGCTTCCGCTGATTCTTTCTGAGTGAGACTCAGAAAATGGGATTATTATTATTATTATTATTATTATTATTATTATTATTATTATATTATTATTATTATTATTATTATTATTATTATTATTGTGGTTCTCTTAATGTACTTCTTTTGCATTTACCGTGGGAATTGCGCTACTTTGATAAATAGATTTTATAATTTAAATATAAATTGACCATTCTGTCATAAATTTGTTCTTATATGTAAAGTACCTCTTGTTTTCTCACATGCCTGAATCAGTATTTCCTGCTCCTCGAGTAGGAAATAAAATTCTAAAATTATTATCAATCACGAAGTATTTTCCTATTTTCTTCAGTTTCAGTTTAATCAAGCAATGTTTCATTCAGGTTTTTTTTAGTTTTGTCTGAGAGGACTGACGTTGTAACGCCAGTTGGACAAGATGATCAATCAAACACGAGCCCGGTCTCTCTCTCTCTCTCTCTCTCTCTCTCTCTCTCTCTCTCTCTCTCTCTCTCTCTCTCTCTCTCGTCAGTTTCAAGTCACTAACAATGGAAGAGTAACAAATTTTAACTTCATAGAAGCAGCAAATTAATTCTCTCTCTCTCTCTCTCTCTCTCTCTCTCTCTCTCTCTCTCTCTCTCTCTCTCTCTCTCCAGTTTTAAGTCACTAGCTATGGAAGAGTTACACATCATTTTAACTGCATAGAAGCAGCAAATTAATTCTCTCTCAATTTAAAGTAATTCTAGCAAAGACAGTCTTAGATTTTGTCTTCTTAAAAAGCTAGATTAGTAGTCTCTCTCTCTCTCTCTCTCTCTCTCTCTCTCTCTCTCTCTCTCTCTCTCTGACAAAAATCGAGGTATATTGTAAATCTTCGCACGTAATGTGTCAGAGAAGGATTCTTTCCAGTAAACTAATCATCACGAACTACTTGGACACGTGTATAATACTAATGCTAGTTTGGATGTGTGTGTGTGTGTGCGTGCGTGCATGTGTGTGTGTGAGTGCACGTTTTAGCTGCGTGGATCTAACACGTGTGGGAGTTCGTAGTGTTAATGGAATTGAAGGAGTTCCTTGGGTCTAAGTTTAGTGCTTGTTTCTGTGTTGCAGAATCTGCTTATCTGTGCTTGTTAGCGTTGTCCAGAATTTTCATAAAGTACCGTTAATTATAACAATAATAATAGTTATTATTGGCATTATTATACAATACACTAACTAACAGAAATGTCCCGGCCGTGACCGTTTTACTCGGAGAAAGCTCCAGTGATTCATTTCTCTGGTTAATCATTTTGGGAGTAATTTAGTAGAGCGATTCGTTCTTTCTGGTGTCCTTAATGAGAATTGTAAGTGGTTGTCTCCTTCCTCAAGGTAATTATGAAGAGAGGGGGGGCTGAACCATTTTTGTGAATTGTAGTAGTTATTTCGGGGCCATATGTGGGAAGAATAATTAATGTTACCAGAACGTTGCTATGTTTATGAGTTTCGCTTTTGGCGTTAATGTGTTTTATTATTTTTGTTTTATGTTATTAGCTAAATCGTTTGGAATACATTTTATTCTAGAGTGACGTGGGAGTACTTAATGTTTACTTGTGATTTATATATTTTTTTTTATTTATTCATTTGAGGAAATCACTCGTTGAATATAGATGGTTGTTGTTGCTGTTAGATTAAGATGGCATAAGTCAGCACGGGCTCTTGCTTGTATGAGTAACTTAGATGGCTGATAAAAACCGAAGGAGAAAGGATTAGATTTATTAGGAAACCCCTTTGAACCTTAGAGCGTATAAATTATATAAATTATTGTAAAAGCGAGAAAGCAATGAATGAAAGGAAGTAAAAATGAAGAAATTGTATAATGTTAGAAAAATAGAAGCATAAATTGTTATCTAGGCATGTTGATAGTATATTTTTTTCAATTACTTGCGTATGTACGCTTGTGTTTTCAAAAGATCTTAGGTTTTTTTTTTTAAATAATGTTACAAGGTATTAAATTTGATCTTAGAAATAAATAGTGCCATTTGCAAAAATGAGCGTGTATTTCAAAGTTTGTGAATTTTTCTAGCAATGAGTTATTGATACGTTTGGGAGTATTTTTTGTTGCATTGGAACTTATAAAATTTCATTTATTTCTTCAAGTTCCGAAAAATTGTATGATATTTGGGGAAGTACAGTGTGTGTGTACGCACTTTTCTTTCATTGTTTAAATAAATAGCTTTGTATATTTGAACTTGTTCATACGAGAGTCTAGATTATTGAGTGTGACTGGATGTTATAGAAGTCACTATGCGATGAGCATCTAGATAAGCATCGTATACGCTTTATAACCAGCGGGGCCATCATGTTATTGTTGGTGGACGCGTTTACTTTAATTTCATGCTTTCTCAAGTACAAGGAGAAGCGTCCTTCGAGACCATGCCGTACAACAGGGCAACTGCAATGCGTCTGCAACTGATTTGAGTGGATTTCTCAACTTGAGATGCTTTAGATTTTGTGGATGTGGTTTCACTAAATAATGATAATAAATAATAATAATGATAATGTAGAAGAGTGTGCTCCTAGAAACAGCGCACGTAGTAACAAAAGTGATGGACACCTAAGGAGGCAGAATGCAACACGGAACCCCACACTATAAGTACCTCCTAGTCGAATAGGAGGACTGTGATGGAAAAAAAAAAAAATTAAAATAATAATATTAATACCAAAGCAATTTTGGATTTGGTAAGATTTTGATAGGGAACCACCAATTAGTGTTATCAGATGCCATCAGAAGCCCCATGAACATCTTTTGGGTGGCCGTGGGCCTAACAACCGCATTGTAGATAACGAAAATTCCAATGGGCAAATTTGGTCAATGTATTTGCTACAGTGCAGCCTTTCCTCCATTATGAGATGTCTGCAGTTCTTTTGCAAGTATATTGTTTTATTTCTGGAAGGAAATTGTTATGGTAAGGAACACCACCCACCGTCTTCACCTTGGGTAAACCCCATCCCATGAGACGCCACCCCCCAACCGCTCAAGAAAATCCCGACCCCGCGTCACGATGACGCAAGTGTCATCGCCATGACGCAACGCGTCTCACGTGAGGTGGTGTGTGCCATACTTGCATAACAATTGATAGCATAAAGGGGGTGCCGCGCGAGCGCGTGTTCCGGCATATCATCTTCAGACTTGCGCATATGAGCCAATGCCTCAAGCGCACTTGAAGTCGTTCACACGAAGCTTCGTTTGACATGGCCCTGACGAATTACGCGGCCTCCTTTTTGGTGTCTTGGCTATAAGATGGGTGGGAGCAAGATGTTAAAAAGTGCCAGAAAAAGTGATCTCAGGACGAAGACTTCAGTAGCTCATATGGTTTAGGCATCCCAGTCGCCTTGGTACTTGGAATTTGACATTTTTGGAGTAAAACGAATGCGGAAAAAATATTTTTGGTTACATCGCACCGCAAGTTGTTACTTTAACTTTGTGCAGACTGGAATAATAATAAAGCCCTCCACTGGAGCCTGTGCAAGAAACATCAGCTACCTTGCAGTAATAAGTGGTACGAGCACCAACCTGAGGGAGTGATAGAAAACGATCACGCAAAGATCCTCTGGGACTATGGTATCAGAACGGATAGGGTGATACTGCAAACAGACCAGACGTGACGTTGATTGACAACGTCAAGAAGAAAGTATCACTCACTGATGTCGCAATACCATGGGACACCAGAGTTGAGGAGAAAGAGAGGGAAAAATGGATAAGTATCAAGATCTGAAAATAGAAATAAGAAGGATATGGGATATGCCAGTGGAAATCGTACCCATAATCATAGGAGCACTAGGCACGATCCCAAGATCCCTGAAAAGGAATCTAGAAAAACTAGACGCTGGAGTAGCTCCAGGACTCACGCAGAAGAGTGTGATCCTAGAAACGGCGCACATAGTAAGAAAAGTGATGGACTCCTAAGGAGGCAGGATGCAACCCGGAACCCCACACTATAAATACAACCCAGTCGAATTGGAGGACTGTGATAGAGCACACACACACACACACACACACACACACACACACACACACACACACACACACACACAATAATAATAATAATAATAATAATAATAATAATTATTTTTATTATTATTATTATTATTATTATTATTATTATTATTATATTATTATTATTATTATTATTATTATTATAAGAAAAATACACAAACACATTGTGAACACGTCCTTGTATAACAAGTTTCAAAAGGTCATTGACTTCTTAATGTAGCCTCCACAGAAAGTCAAGCAAATATTAAAAAAAAAAAGTCATTTCAACAGAAGTAGTATGATAAAATATATAAATGAAAAGGACATCAGATGAAATCAGGAAAACAAGATACATTTAAAAAAGAATGGTGTTCATCGACGCACGACCTTTAAGTATTTCTGACCAGAGGGATTATGACGTCATTGGATCGAGGGCGTTGTTTAATATTTTTTTTATTGTAAAATATTCTATGTATATCGCGTTAGAAAAAATATCAAAATACATGGCCAGGATCGGATTGGCGAAGCAGTCGCAAACATCCAACAAAGGAATTTATAACTGTTAGAAATAAAAGTAGTAATTTAACGCAATAGATTTTTTTTTAAAGATTTTTTTCCCCCTTTCGGTCGAGTGATGCACTGACCTCACGAAGTTGCGTCATGTCCCGTGGAACTATATCTGCATCGTTTGTTATATTATATCTTCAGTGTCATGCATATTTTGGGTGGAGGTTGGCATTGTTTGCACTGAAGCAGAGACAGAGGCATTGTATTGGGACAGATGGGGGAAGAAGAAGAAGAAAAAAAAAAAAAACTAAATGCGTCGAAACAGTGGAGTTTTTCTTCTTCACAGCGTATAATGCTTATGAAACTCTCAGCCGCAGCCCATGAAACTTTCAGACACAGCCCGGTGATGGCCTTTGTTGTTGGCACATGTAGCTGTGGCAGACGCACGATCACGGCTAAATTTAACCTTAAATAAAATAAAGACTACTAAGGCTAGAGGACTGTAATTTGGTATGATTGATGACTGGAGGGTGGATGATCAAAATACCAATTTGCAGCCCTCTAGCCTCAGTAGTTTTTAAGATCAGAGGACGGACGGAAAAAGTCGTCTCAGTAGTTTTCTTTTACAGAAAACTAAAAGAAGAAAAAGAAGAGTCAGTATGGGAACTGTGACCAGGGTATTTGTTTTCTCGGATTGGCAGTTTTCTTTTAAAGGTCAGTCCCTCTCCTCGGTAGATTGACCGTTGACGTGTGTGTATCCCCGCAACATTTTCTCTCCAGAAATGTGTTTAGGGTTTCAAGTCTCTCTCTCTCTCTCTCTCTCTCTCTCTCTCTCTCTCTCTCTCTCTCTCTCTCTTTCTGCAGTTAATTATGGTCTCTTGCTTTTAGAACCGTGTCTTTGTTCAAAATGGCAGTTTAAAATCATCTGTTAATCATATAATTT